>NC_077242.1:30990096-31100096 GCF_947179165.1 Solanum dulcamara
TCACCGGACACAATATGACCAAGAAAGGATATCGATCTCAACCAAAATTCACACCTGATAAACATTGATGATCTCTAAGTACTTGCAACACAATCCTAAAATAATCAGCACGCTCATCCTCACTCTAAGAATTAACCAAAATATCACTAATAAACACAGTCATGAACATGTCTAAGTATTCCTTGAACACCTTATTCATCAAGTCCATGAAGGCCCCGGTGGCATTGGTTAGTCCAAATGACATAACTAGAAATTTGAAATACCTATAACTTGTTTGAAATATTGTCTTGGGAATATGTCACGACCTAAATCTGTATGTGATGCCACTCGTCTCAACCTGTCGAGACAAGTTAGCCCAAAAATCAATTGAAGCAAAAAATAAGCGAAAATAGTATAATAGATAGATAACTACGAAAATGCAAAATTCTTAAACAACTATAAAACCCCAAAGGATTGGCTGTCACATGTACAGGCCTCTAAAAAAGGAGAATTGACATAAACATAAGTCTCAAAAATGCCTTTGTCTATCAAATTGAATAAAAGCATGAAAAGGAGCAAGAGAGATCCCCGACGTCAGCAGCTAACACTTAAATATATCCAAAAGCAACGGACGAAGAAAAGAGAATCTGGATCACTTTCCAGGCTCAGAACCTACACAGATGTAGTTAGCAAGGGTGAGTACCAAGCAATATGGTACCTACCAAGTAAAAAAGTAAACACATCTAAATCTAAATAGAATGAGTACTCCTGATAACCCATCCAAACCTTCCATAACTATAACTTGCAAGTAGAACAGCCCAACCTAACAGTCTATAAGCAGGTATAACTCATGTAACAATGAAGTCAAGTACACCTCCACATCTCAATAAATAGTATCAATATTGCACGTATTTCAGTCTCAATAGCTCGCATAATAAGGGCAAGTACTTAGATAATCAAATTAATACAGAAATATTGCATTGCTATGAAAGCCCAATGTGATGCTAAAATAACAAAAATAGTGCATAGCACATCCCATGTATGCAAAATATAACAACCACGACGTGTGGAATGTCCCTCGATACAATAATATAACAACCACGGTGTGTGGCACTTCCTTTGATGCAATAATAGTAACAACCACGGTATGTGGCACATCCCTTGAATCCTCTTTCTTATTATTTTTCATATTTATTTAGCTAGAACCATTTCCCTTCGGCGAATTTCATAAAAAGAGGGACCTCAATACATATTTCAACCCAAATGCAATGAGAATAACCATGCAATCGATGGGAAGGTAAAGAAGTCTAATATCATATGCAGTCCATGTCTCTAATAACACTATGTAAGCTTCACAACATGATAGCAAGTTTAACTCAACTCAAATAAGCCGATTCATTGGGTTAATTTCTCTTTTATAACTCTGACTAATCAATTCTAAGAATTTTGCATGATTCATTATCAATTCGATACTAATTTCAATCAATTCACATAGCAAGTCACAATAATACACATTCTATAAAGCCTAATTTCAAAAAAAAATACATGAAAGTGTTTCTTGAAGTATTAGGAAACTATTGCTAAAAACCCTATTGAAAAAGGAGTTGAAATGAAGTCGGAATCATCAATTTAAGAAAGTTTAAGGCTTCTAGAAAAATCCCAAAATTTAGGGTTTCCAATACGGGAATTACAACACAAAATCATGATATAACAATGGGTAATCAAAAGTTAAGATCATAGAAGCTTACCCACTCGAAAACCTTTAAAAACCCCACACCAAATCGCATTACTGAGCTCTAAATCCCCAAAAATGGTAAAACAAACCCCATTCCCAAACTTAGAAGAAAGTTATTGTATAGGGAAATTTTTCTCTCCACGAATGCGGACAACTAACTCCACAAACTTGGAGGCTAACCCAAAAGACACTTCGCAAACGTGGAGAAGGGATAGTGGCCCTTCCGCAAATGTGGCCTTGCCTTCATGAATGCAGAGAAGGAAATCCTCACCCTCCATAAATGTAGAGAAGAACCCAATCATCACCAAAAACCAGCAACACCAAACATCAAAGGTTCCTAAATCAACCCTCAGTATTCATTCGGAATACCGTACAAACAAAAAATATATGTAGACTTACTAAATTTGATATTTCGGACTCATTGGAACCATAAGAATTTTAATTCAAAGTCTCCATGGTCTGAAACTCGAAAAGTCACAACTAAACTAACTGTAAGCCTCAAAAATTTGAATCATATTTTGAACCTCATTAAATTCAATGAAGACCACCCATAGAGCAAAAGTCATCCCTCTGATCCAATGGAGTTGTCGAAATTCAATTCCAAGCATCGAATCTCCAAATGTTGACCAAAGTCAACCCTTGGTCTAAAATTTATTAAATTCTTAACTCAAGACCACAAATCTTTGTTATAACTCCAATTCTGGTTCCGTCAACTCTCCTAGACCAAATTTCACTTTTTGAAGCTTCTAGAGTCGATGGAATTCAATTCCAAAACTTATAACTCTGGTTGGTCCCAAATACCACTTTTAAACACTTCTAAGCCTCTAACTCAAAAACTCCCTAAAACTCACCTTTTAATAGAATTTCCCAAAACCAATATCCAACACACATAAGAAATGATTCGGGATGACTATTAGGATGTAGTAAAATGGTCATTTTTCAAAAATTTCTGAAAATGACCTTTTGGGTCATTACATCATCCACCACTAAAAACCATGTTCATTATTGAACATAAATTAAAGGAAAGTACCTACACCCTCAAAGAGTTGTGAATACCAACCTCATATATTATCCCCAAACTCCCAAGTTGCCTCTTTGAGTGAGTGATGCCTCCACTGCATCCATACTAGAGTAATCTCCTTGTTCCTAAGCTTACGAACCTGTCTATCAAGAATGGATATGGGTTCCTCCTCAAATACCAAATATGGACAAAACTCTATTGAATCAAGGTAGATCACATGGGACTCATCTGGATCATATATCCATAGCATGGAAACATGGAACATAGGATGCACAATGATAAGCTAGGTGGAAAGTCCAGTCTATAAGCCACCTCTCCCACTCACCCCAAAATTTCAAATGGGCCAATGAGCTGAGGGCTAAGCTTGCCTTTTTTCCTGAATCGCATCACACACTTCATGGACACAATCGGAGCCAATCATGATCACCCTCTATAAACTCCAACAGGTGAACTCTCTTATCTGCATAACTCTTCTGCCGACTTTGGAATATAAATAGCCTACCCTGAATCACACAAACCTACTCCATGGCATCTCTAAGAAAGTCTATGTCTAAGGAATCCATCTTAGTAGAATTGAACTATCCAATAGGAGATCAACACCGCCTACTATACAATGCATCTAACGAGGCCATATAAATGCTAGAGTAATAACTATTGTTGTAAGAAAACTCTGCTAAGGGCAAATGTTGATCCTATCTAGCTTAAAAATTAATAACACAGGCTCGAAGCATATCTTCAAACACCTGAATCGTCCGCTTAGAATGGCCATCTCTTTGTGGGTAAAAATCTTTACTCATATCAAGCAGCGTACTTAGGCCATGATCTAATGCTTGCCAAAAGTTCTAAGTAAACAACAAACACTAATCTAAAATAATATATAGTATACACTATGAAGCCGAAAGATTTGACTGATACATAACTGGGTTAGATTCTCCTTGGTGTACTTCACCCGAACAAGAATTAAATAGGAAGACATGGTCAGTCTATCAACAACTACCCATATAGAATCATAACCACCCATGGTGTGAGGCAAACACACAACAAAGTCCATGGTTGTTACACCCCGTACTCTTGAGCTCGGGATGTCTCTTAAGCTTCTTAGAAGTTATCAAGTGAGTCGGATAATCTATTACACTATCAAACAACTCTAAGGAAGGGATAATGTGATACCCCATAGTAGGGAAGGTTAGAAGTAAGGTCATGAGAAGTCGAAAGGAGTTGGAGGCCAAGTAATGAGTCATAGGACTTGATTTACCTACGTAAACTACCAATTTAGAAGTCTTGCATACCTAAGCCACTTGATTACATACCAAGCTTACGTAGAAATTATTACATGGGTTCTTAAAATAAAATGAGATTACGAACCCACAAAGAGGAGAGAACGATATGTGGCAGCAAGAGAAGGCACCACGTGGCAGCCTAGGAAAGTGCCACATGGAAGCAGGTGACCCACCTGTTTGGGGTCAAGTAGGTGACCCACCTACTTGGGGGTGGTCCCCACCAAGGACACGTGGTATCCCCTAATTGGTTGCATGATTTTGTTAGTACAATAAGGATTGGACACGTGTCACCATATAGGGATGACATGTGTCACCTCCTAAGCTAACCTATATATGTATGTATTGTGACTAAGTACTTCAGTTCTCAGCCAAAACTTCAGCCAAAAAGCAAGAAAAGAAAGAAACGTAGAGAGGAAAAAAGAAGGCAGCCATGGTTTGGAGATTTCAAGGTAAGTTCTAATTTTCCTCCGTGAATTAATTATCTACGGTGTTCCTCAATAAAGTGGAGGTGTATATAAGTATTTTATGATATCTACGGAACCATATCTTCAGCTTTACACTTGGAACAAATAAGAGAAAGTTGAAGGAAAACATAGAAAGCCAAAGAAGGAGGGCTATGGCCTAGGGGCTGCCAAGGTAAGCCTCCGAACTTCTCTCCATAAATAAATTATTTTAGGTGTACTAAAATTAATTGAGGGTGTTAATAACATAAATATATGGGTTGAGGCAACGAAGAAGTGATATAAACAGTCCTCTAAAGTTTCAGTACGGCAAGGAACTTCCGAGGCTAGTTTGGCGAGTTTTGGCCAATTTTGGGTAAGGTAAGATCTTTTCCTTAAATTTGGAGTTTATTATGTTGTTATGAAGTGTATTAAATTTTTATTAAGTTTCTGGAAATATGAAAATCCCATAAATATGCTTGACATTCGAACCAAATTAAATTGGAGTCGCTATAGTTAAATTGTAGTCGAAGCAAGGTGTTGTGCTTGTGGTGTTCTGCTGCAGGTGTGTAATGGTGTGTTTCAGGGCCTAAAAGTGTTATAAAATAGGTGTGGTAGCTTCTTTTTGAATCCACACGATCCCTCGTTTTGTATAATTAAATGTTTTGCAAAATAAAGACTAGAAACCCTATTTTGGTATCGTAATTTTCAGCAAGTTGTTTGGAGCTTATGTTGTGTAATGTTGCTATGTTTTATTTGTATATGATTTGAAGGTCGTTATTGTTGGTTGGATTTAGTTGTTAGGTATATAATTGGAAATTCGGATAGGGCATGTTATATGGGAGGTGCTTCTCAATTTTTGTTAACTCCTTAACTAGCTAAAGAACTAGTCGAGAAGACGAACGAGGAAATGAGTTCTATAAATACTAGTGTGAAACTTAATATGCTGAAAATTAAAGGAGTGTTGATATTCGTATTTCTTCCATTTTGAATAGATTCAAAGGACGATGAGGCGAACGTGATAAAGTGCAACTCATAAGAGGTATGTAAAGCTTTCTCTTGGCATATTTTTGGAATAAGTATGTAAAGCTATCTTTTTTTTATTTTGGCATGTCTTAGTCTTAAGTGAATTATATGTGAAATGAGGGGATAATTCTATTTCCAGAACTCCAAGTACACCTCATAATCCCTGTCCACTGCTTAGTATAGGAACTCCTACAAGTATTGAGTATTGCCTGTTAAGGCTTCTACGTGTTAAAGAGTAGTGTGTGGAAAACTACCTCTCCTTTCTCTTGATATATACTGTGTATGAAAATGAGATTATGATGCCATAATTTTTCACTGAGCCCCAAGATGGGCCAGGTATGAAATATGTATATGATGACCACACGAAGGGAAGTACAGACTAAATAGAGCTTATTCTCTTCTTTTTTGGCATGTCTTAGTTATAAGTTAAATATGATATGAGCTCCGGGGTAATTCCATTCTGAAGAATCTCTTATTTACTTCTAAGTATTGAACTCCTGTAGTAGTTGAACTATTTCCCTTGAAACTTCTATATGTTAAAGAGGATACTCGAGATGACTACACTACTACTCGGATCCTCAGGCAAAAGCTTAACTTTCTTATTCTGTCGAGTCTCTGATAATGATTTAAATTGCATAGAGTTAATCACTACTCTACTTGTAAATAGTGTAACCCTTCTATTATTGAGTCCCGGGCCAGGGTACGTTCTCTTGCATAGTTCACTACATTATCTACCGAGTCCCTCACTAAAGGGTCAGGTACACTATATGAGGACATGATAATGCAATGAAATGAAAAACTCACTGAGTCCCGCACTAGAGGTCTAGGGTACGTATGTATAAATATAATGATGTGTTTCAATAAAGTGGTGATGGCGCTGGGCCTATGATGGACTTATAGAGGTGATTCACTAGATCCCCGAAAGGGCCGGCTATATTGTATGATTTGAGCATGCATGGTTTTGTGATTCATTGAGTACAGGTACAGATTTCTGATTTGACATTTTATCCCCTGCCTCTCTAACCCTCTTTTCCCAGGGGGCTGCGTTTCATGCCCACAGGTAAAGATACATGTTTTGAAAGTCCGTCAGCTTAGGATTCCGCTCAGCTCAGTTGGAAGAGGCTTTATTGTATTAAAGCCTAGTTTTTGGCACTAGCCGCTGGTGTATAGTATTGTTTTGTTATTCAGGGGTATGACGATACCCTATCCCACCATATGTTGTCATTAATATTTTTAGAGGTCTGCAAACATGTATATGTGGGTTGTGTATGTCAGTTTGGTTCAGCTGGGTTTATATTATGTATGGTATATGTTATTATGTTATGGCAGCCTTATCGGCTTGCATTCCCTTTCATGATGTGATACAAATAAAAGAGGGTACAGGTTTATAAAAATGTTATCACCCAATAGGGTTCTTTTGTATGGTGTTATGTTATTTACAGTTCGACTTGTCCACAGCTGATAGACATATATGCAGGGGTTCATATCGGACCCCAATCGCGGCCTACGGTGTTAGGTCATGACAGAAGTGGTATCAGAGCAGTTCGTCCTTGGATTGTCTGTAGATTATGTCTAGTAGAGTCTTGATTATCGATGTGTTACGCTCCATATCTATAAATAGAAAGCTACAGGATATTTATAATGTTACCTTTCTTTCCTATCTGAGATCATGCTATAGATTCGAGTCACAGGATAATTCTTTATACTAACCGTGGATCTTAATAGAAGGACGACATCAACAGAAGGAAGTAATTAACGACATGGAAAGTTATGGAGCACACAGGTAAGTAAAGTAAAGGCACGAAAGATATTTGTTGGGTAAGGTATTAACATATGCTTGTAATGTAAGGGAGAAACCTGAAAGAAAAATAGACAGGAAAGTGCAACAGATGCAGTTCAAAGTTGGACATACGATGTAAGTCCATTATTTCTATATTATTATTGATATTGAACGCCCTGTGTGGCTGCGATATAAGATGATATTGAAAGACCTGTGCGGCTATGATATGATATGAATGTATATATGTTGGTCCTGTGAGGTATTGTTGCTATTTTCTGCGTGCAGGTTATAGGATAGTAAGAAATATAGAGGAAACTCTATCAAAATTTTCTCAGAACAAAAAAGGGAATGAAACATAGATTCTTAACATGTCTTGGAAATTGATACTAAGTACCCCTATTATGTTTAACTAAAGCTGTAAGAGGTACCCTTCATGTCTCGATAAGGGGCACTATTTTTACTTGGAGAATTTTATTTCGAAGAAACAAAAGCCTATCTGATCAGTAAATTTCAGACTACGGTACCTCCAACCGTATTTGTGTTGTAGGAACAAAAAGAAGAAAGAAAAGAAAAGCTCAGGTTGAAGGGTAAGATGTCCAGCAATTGCGTTTCACTTTTCTTGAAAAGTACGAAGCCCCCAACTCTTAGTTGAAAATTAGATAAGTTATTCATGACTCAAGGATAAACTTAGGGGGAGACCATATGGGTCCTATGATATTTAAGAGATTCTAGTTTCTTCCAACGACGGTTGGAAAATGATTTATGATAACAGTTTATTAGTTATCCACCAACTAACGGGAGGAAGAAATGCTAACAAAACCACCCCAGAGAGATATCATGAATTGAATATGAGTACGAATGTAAAGGTGTGGTATAACAATATGGGAATAAAGTAAGACCGCTAGTAAGGCGCACTTGGTAGGTTTGAATAAGTTGAAAGCCTGTGTTGGGTGCACAGTAAGGACAAGGGGCATAAGGTATAAAGGAACAACGCGTGTACATAACATCACCCCGAAAATAATGAAACCCTTAAGAGACAAAGACGGCAAACTTAAGGAATAAATGGCGCAAGTTCCATTCACTTCAAGAAACAAAGGATATAGGTTGGGGTAAAGCTACTACTCCGAGAGAACCTTGGACCATCATTGTCGTAGTAAAATTATTTCCTAGTTAAAATTTGCAACGACTACTAGTGGGTATTTACCTTTCATAAGGAAAAGTAGAAGGTGTCCTTGGATGAGTTGTTTCCTGGGTCACATTAGTTAAGTATAGATTAGTAGGTGAGATATCACTTTATGTATGGAAAGGCTCCTATCGCCTTATGATTTAACCAAGGTTCCGTATGCGGATATCGGGTTATACAATATACAGCAAGACGGGATCATGATACAGTACCAGGCAGATTGGGGAAGGAGATTGGACGAAATTGAGATTGGACATAGAGACGTAGAGCAAGGTATAAGCAGACAAAAGTATAAGTACCCTCTAAAGGGGGGAAGCCAATGAGAAAATTGCAAGGGTAAGGTGGAGGCAAATGATGTGACAACATATTTAAGATGGAGGTTTAAACTTCAACAACATACCTTGCTGAATCAAGTTAGGAAGGTCTGGAAGTCACCAATAATTGGATAGAAGCCATAATGGTATGTAAGGCAGTGTTAAGACGTTTCTAATAGGGCATTGAATAACATAACACTAGAAGGTGGGGGCGTATTAAAAATAAAGGGAATAAATATGAAAGGATATCAAATGACTCAAGAGACACTACGAAGGATAATGACATCATGCTAGACTAAAAGCCAACATGATGGCTATAGAGTTGGTCGCAAATAATGTTGCAATAGATAAATAACCAAGGAAGAGGAATAGGAAACCTTCTATGGTAGGAGATGAGAAGATTAAAGAGTGAATAAGGGAAAAGAAAGAAGTATAACAAGATGGGACAAGTAAGTTCCAATATGAGTGAGATGTGTACAGTGGGATGAACTAGGAAACAGAAAGACTACTTATACCTCATATAAGTTGCATCCAAATGGCTGTGTAACTACAGGTAGGTATATATTAGCATCAGGCTAAATGAGTAAGTACATGATAAAAGGAATAGAGATTCAATAATGACAATGCAGTTATGATATTTTGGATACTCTATCAAGAGATGAGAAGATAGGTTAAGACAAACTACCAAGATAGAATTAGTACTACGGGTAAAGTAAGACATGGCCATGGTTGAACCAAAGATCTACCCCGATATCGATTGTAGGATAAGGGAGTAAACGGCAAGGTAACACATGAGACCTAGCGAGACGATGCTAAGATATTTCTCAGGTTAAGTTGAGCACCTTCTCATATTCTCATAAGGGTAAAAGACAACACTATATAACATATCTAAAGTATTACAAGATGGGACAAGCTGGGATAAGGAAATTGTGAAATGGTTAAGCCAAGAAGAGCAGAACTAATGGGTTACAAAAAATGGTGGACTTATGTGCCAAATTCCTTCAGAATTATACTAGGTAATGATAGACAGAGCACAGAATGACTATAAGAGCCATTATATGAAGGGACTTCAGCATTATTCAGTAGCCAACCCTAAGGATTGAAAAAAAAAAAGAAAAAAACTAAAAGGTAATGTACCAGTTAAAGTCTTCTAAGGAAATTGAGGAGTACTACATGAGGTCTCCACAGCTTTTGCCTTGAGTAGAGGGACTGAAATCACAACTAGTGCTTAGATGTCAGTCCAAGAAGAGATCGGGAACACAGGTAGGTCTTAGTACCACAATTTTCCCTTGAGCTGCTGAATAGACTAAGCGTACTATCAAAATGCTAGAAGATATATTGCAAGCCCACGTGGTTGGCTTCAAGAGTAACTGGGACGATCGTCTACCACTTGTTGAGACCGCCTACAAGAATAGCTACCATTCCAGTATCCATATGACCCCCTATAAGATGTTGTATGGTAGAGTGTGTAAGTCCCTCTATTGGGGCAAAGACTTAAAGGCCCCAACATGATTGAGCAAGTTGTTAACTAGCAGCCTAGAGTCAGCAGAAGTGACATGCAGATAATTGACACCGATAGACAGAGTTTAAACTGATGATTAGGTGTTTGTAACAGGATCACCCAGAAGGGGATTAATAAGATTCGGCAAGAAAAGGAAACTTAGCCCAAAATACATTGGACCTTGACAAAATTATTCATAAGATGAACAAAGTTGCCTGCAAGTTAGACTTACTACCTGATTGCAAAACTATATGCCAGTACGTCTAATACGGATACTTCACAAATATACTAATAATCCACCCATAGTATTTCCCATGGATAATATCCACAAAATGGAATCCTGTGAGGAACAACCACTACCATCTTGGATCGACAAATTAAAAGGTTGCAAACTAAGACATGACTTCATTTAAGGTATTGTGGCAAAAAAAATTAGAAAGGGGATGACCTGGAAGTCAAAAAAAAAAGAATAGAGAAGATATCTGTACTTGTTCCCTATATAAAAGGTAGTCTAAATGCCTAAATGAATTGAGAGACGACGGTTGTACAGAATGCCCAAAATCCTTGTGAAACCCTACGAGATAGGTTAACATTCGAGGATGAATGTTCTAAAGGGGGGAAGGATGTTACACCCCACACTCTTGAGCTCGGGATATCTCTTAAGCTTCTTAGAAGTTATCAAGTGAGTCGGATAATCTACTACACTATCACACAACTCTAAGAAAGAACGAATGTGATACACCATAGTAGGAAAGGTTGGAAATAAGGTCATGAGAAAGGAGTTAGAGGCAAAGTAATGAGTCATAGGACTTGATTTACCTACTTAAACTACCAATTTAGAAGTCTTGAATAACTAAGACACTTGAGTATATACAAGCTTACGTATAAAGGATTATATGGGTTCTTAAAATAAAATGAGATTACGAACCCACGCGGAGGAGGAGAGAACGACACACGGCAACAAGAGGAGGCTCCATGTGGAATCCTAGGAAAGTGCCATATGGAAGCAGGTGACCCACTTCTTGGAGTCAAGTAGGTGACCCACCTACTTAGGGGTGGGCCCCACCAAGTACATGTGGCAACCTCTAATTGGTTGCATGATTACGTTGGTCTAATAAGGGTTGGACACGTGTCACTGTATGGGGATGACACGTGTAACCCTATAAGACAACCTATATATATATATATGTATTTTGACTAAGTACTTCATTTCTCAGCCAAAACTTCAGCCAAAGAGCAAGAAAAGAAAGAAACGTAGAGAGGAAAAAACAAGACAGCCACGGTTTGGAGATTTCAAGGTAAGTTCCAATTTTCCTCCATGAATTAATTATCTACGGTGTTCCTCAACAGCGTGAAGGTGTATATATGTATTTTATGATGCCTACGGAACCATATGTTCAGCTTTACACTTGGAATAAATAAGAGAAAGTTGAAGGAAAACCTAGAAAGCCAAAGAAGGAGGGCTACGGCCTAGGGGCTGCCAAGGTAAACCTCCGAACTTCTGTCTGTAAATAAATTATTTGAGGTATCCTATGATGAATTTAGGGTTTTAATAACATAAATATATGGGTTGAGGCAGCAAATAAGTAATATAAACAGTCCTCTAAAGTTTCAGTACGGCAAGGAACTTCCGAGGCTAGTTTGGCGAGTTTTGGCCAATTTTGGGTAAGGTAAGACCTTTTCCTTAAATTTGGAGTTTATGATGTTGTTATGAAGTGTATTAAATTTTTCTTAAGTTGCTGGAAATATGAAAATCCCATAAATATGCTTGACGTTCGAAACAAACTAAATTCGAGTCGCTATAGTTAAATTGTAGTCAAAGCAAGGTGTTGTGCTTGTGGTGTGCTGCTGCAGGTGTGTGGTGGTGTGTTGAAGGGACTAAAAGTGTTATAAAATAGGTTTGGTAGATGCTTTTTGAAGCCACACAACCCCTCATTTTGTATAATTAAAGGTTTTGTGAAATAAAAACTAGAAACCCTATTTTGGTATCGTAATTTTTAGCAAGTTGTTTGGAACTTATGTTGTGTAATGTTGCCATATTTTATTTGTATATGAGATGCATATTGTTGTTGTTGGTTTTCTGTAGTGGTTAGTTATCTAATTGGAAATTTGTATAGGTCATGTTATAGGGGAGGTGCTTCCCGATTTTCGTTAACTCCTTAACTAGCTAAAGAACTAGTCGACAAGATGAACGAGGAAATGAGTTCTATGATTACTCATGTGCAACTTAAGATGCTGAAAAGTCAAGGAACATTGATATTCTTATTTCTTCTATGTTGAATAGGTTCGAAGGACGATGAGAAAAACGTGATAAAGTGCAACTCGTAAGAGGTATGTAAAGCTTTCTCTTGGCATGTTTTTGGAATAAGTATGTAAAGCTATCTTTCTTTTGTTTTGGCATGTCTTAGCCTTAAGTGAATTGTATGTGAAATGAGGGGATAATTCCATTCCCATAACTCCAAGTATCCCTCATAATCCCTGTCCACTGCTTAGTATTGGAACTCCTGCAAGAATTGAGTATTGCTTGTTAAGACTTCTACGTGTTAAAGAGTAGTGTGTAGAAAGCTACCTCTCCTTTATCTTGATATGTACTTGGTATGAAAATGAGATTATGATGCCATAGTTTTTCACCGAACCCCAGGATGGGCCGGGTATGAAATATGTATATGATGACCACACAAAGGGAAGTATAGACTAAATAGAGCTTATTCTCTTTCTTTTTTGGCATGTCTTAATTATAAGTTAAATATGATATGAGCTCCGGGGTAATTACACTCTTAAGCATCTCTTATTTACTTCTGAGTATTGAACTCCTGTAGTAGTTGAACTATTTCCCTGCAAACTTCTATATGTTAAAGAGGATATTCGAGATGACTACACTACTACTCGGATCCTTAGGCAAAAGCTTAACTTTCTTATTCTGTCAAGTATCTGATAATGATTTAAATTGCATATAGTTAATAACTACTCTACTCGTGAATAGTGTAACCCTTCTATCATTGAGTCCCGAGCTAGGGTACGTTCTCTTGCACAGTTCAATGCATTATCCACCGAGTCCCTCACTAAAGGGCTGGGTATACTATATGAGGACATGATAATGCAATGAGATGAAAAACTCACCGAGTCCCTCACTAGAGGGCCAGGGTACGTATGTATAAATATAATGATGTGTTGCAATAAGGTGGTGATGGCGTCGAGCCTATGATGGTGCTACAGAGGTGATTCACCGGATCCCCAAAAGGGCCGGCTATATTATATGATTTGAGCATGCATGGTTTTGTGATTCATTATGTACAGGTACAGATTTCTGATTTGACATTTTATCCCTACCTCTTTATTTCAGATATGCCTCCAGTCGTATTATGTTATGTTTTACATACTCAGTACATATGATTTACTAACCCCTTTTCTCGGGGGGCTGCATTTCATGTCTACAGGTATATATACAGGTTTTGGGAGTCCGTTAGCTTAGGATTCTGCTCAGCTCAGCTAGAAGAGGCTCAATTATATTGGAGCCTAGTTTTTGGCATTGGTCACTGATGTATAGTATTGTTTTGTTATTCAGAGGTATGGCGGGGGCCCTATCTCGCCATATGTTTTCATTAATATTTTTAGAGGTCTGCAGATATGTATTTGTAGGTTGTGTATATCAGTTTGGTTCAGCTAGGTCTACATAATGTATGGTATATGTTATTCTGTTATGGCAGCCTTGTCGACTTGCATGCCCTTTCATTATGTGATACAAATGAAAGAGGCTACAAGTTTATGAAAATGTTATCACCCAATAGGGTTCTATTGTATGGTATTATGTTATTTACAGTTTGACTTGACCACAGCTGATAGAAATATATGCAGGGGTTCAGATCGGACGCCAGTTGCAGCCTACGGGGTTTGGTCGTGATAATAGTGATCTGCTTCCACCTCCAAGTAGGAATGGACATCTTCTAACACATACCCCCAGGCCTCTGATACTCACGCTTGACCTATTTATAAGTCAAACACTTGGACACATATACTACAATGTCCATCTTCATCCGAAATAACTAATAATGCTGGCTAAGGTCATGATATATCTTTGTCGTGCCCGGATGAATTGAATATCGAGAGTAATGAGCCTCCTCTAGTATCAATTTGATCAAATCGCCCACTTTGGGTACAGAAATTCATCCCATAATCCTTAACCCTCTGAATCATGTCTAGCCTCCTTGTCTTCTCCCCTCAACGCCTTATCTCGAATGAGGGATAGCTTCTCATCATCAAACTGTCTCTCCCGATCTGCTCAACTAAGGAAGAGGGAGCCTCAATAAAAGCAATAAATCCTTTACTCTCCATAAAAATTCGCAATCGAACAAAGTTGTTGGCTAACCTCTAAACATCCCTAGATAATGGCCTCCTGTCAACACTAATCGCCACGAGACTCCCCATCCTAGGAGCCTTCCTACTCAAAAAATCATCCACCACGTTGTCTTTCCCCAGGTGATACAAGATAGTCATGTCATAGTACTTTAGTAGATCAAGCCATCTATGTTGTCTCAGGTTCAGATCTCTCTAACTGAATATATATTGAAGACTCCGATGATCAGTAAACACCTGGCAATGCACTCTATATAAGTAATGATGGCGCACCTTTAACACAAACAACACAACCTCTAACTCCAAGTCATGAGTATGGTAGTTCTTCTCATAAGCCTTCAACTTTATAGAAGGATTGGTGACCACCTTCCCCTTTTGCATCAATACTCCACCCAAGCCAACTTTGGAAGCATCATAGTATACAGTAAAGTCCACACCCTTTTCAGGTAGGATCAAAATAGGAGTTATAGTTAACAAAGTCTTGAGCTTTTGAAAACATGACTCACACTCATCAGACGAATGAAAATCCAAAACTTTTTGAGCCAGTCTAGTCAAAAGAGCCACAATGGTGGAGAAACCTTTTATAAAGCATCGATAATAAAAAGTGAATCATAGTAAACTCTAGATCTCGATGGGAGAAGTAGGTCTATTCCAACCTATAACTGCTTCAGTCTTGGTCGAATCCACCCTAATACCCTCCTTGGACACCACGTGCCCAAGAAATGCCATAGAATCAAGCCAAAACTCACACTTGGAGAACTTTGCATATAACTTCTGTTCTGTCAACTTTAAAGCACCGATCTCAAATGACAAGCATAATCCTCCTCTATCCTGGAATACACCAAGATATCATCAGTGAAAACAATCATAAATGAGTTTAAATACAGATAAAATACCCGATTTATCAACTCCATGAACACTACAGGGCGTTTGTCAATCCAAAAGACATCACTAGAAACTCATAATGACCATAACGGGTCCAAAAAGCTGTCTTAGGAATATCTGACAGTCTAATCCTCAGCTCGTGTTACCCGGATCTCAAATCAATCTTAGAGAACAAGGCCGCTTCATGAAGCTGATCAAACAAATCATCAATATGAGGAAGAGGATACTTGTTCTGGATAGTAACTTTGTTCAACTGCCTATAATCGATGCACATCCTCATAGACCCATCCTTCTTCTTCACAAACAGAACTGGTACACCCCAAGATGACACACTAGGGTAAATAAACTTCTTACTCAAAAAATCTTGCAACTGATCCTTCAACTTCTTCATCTCTGTCGGGGCTATGCAATAAGGTGGAATAGAAATGGGCTTGGTGCCCGACTCCAAGTTAATAGCAAATTCAATATCCCTATCCGGAGGAACTCCCAGAAGATCAGTAGGAAAGACATCAACAAACTCCTTAACCAGGGGAATAGTCCCCATAAGAGGTTTTTGGGCGCTGGTATCCCAAATAAAAGAAAAATAAGACATACATCCTCTGCCAATCAGTATTTGAGTACGCAAATAGAAAATGACCTTACTAGGATAAGAACTACTACTGCCCTTCCACTCGATTCTCGAAACACTAGGTATCACCAGAGTCATAATCTTAGCATAACAATCAAGAATAGCATGATAAAGAGAAAGCCAATCCATACCTAGTATCACATCAAAGTCTACATTCCCCTAAATAATCATATCTACCCAAGTATCATACCCGACTTAAGAAGTAAAACAGGATTGATATACTTGATCTACCACTAAGGGTTCACCCATGGGTGTAGAAATATGAACAGGCACCATACAATCACAAGTCAAATCAAATCTAGATGCAAAATAGGTAGACACATAGGAGAAATTGGATCTATGATCAAATAACACTGATGCAGGTCGATGGCAAACTGGGACAATACCTGTGATAACTGCATTGAAAGACTCGGCCTCAAGCCTCTCCAAACAACCATAGCACGATGCTCCTCTGCCATATCCGCTCTACATAACACCTTGAACTCCTCCTTATGGAACTATAGAACCACCCGTACACTAACCGAAAGTATGACCACCCCTGCTAATCTGATCTCTACCTCAACCTCTAGTCGGTGGGACTGGTCCCCAAGATGGAGCTAATGAATTAGGCTGGGGTCAATTCCATCCCTGAGCAGGTCACCTCCATATAAGTCGAATGCTATTATGACGATCCCAAAGAACTACCATAACTGTCTCTGTCAGACCTGTAGGACTCTCGAGCAACCTAACCACCCTCGATCATTGGCATAAAAGCATGAATGGGGGTCTCTATCGCTAAAATGAACCATTACCTCTGTGTGACCCTCTACCTCTTGACAAGGAGCCTGAGAACTGACCACTAGAGTGGCCTCTTAGGGTTCCCAAACTACTCACTAACCATCAATTTTGCCTCCTTGGTGGTGCTCATAATGGACTGGAAGAAATCCCCCTCACTAGAAGATCTAAACACATAGGATCGACTAGAGAAGGTTAATCCCTTCACAAATATGCGTACTTGCTCTGTCTCATCTAGGATCAATGCGGTGATATGCCTCGAAAACTGAAAGAATCATTCCTTAACTTGGATACATACACAACACCTAGAGTCAAGCTCTTAATTCTTAACCTGCTCTCCTCGCATACGCTTCATAGAATGAAGTGATCCTTCAATGCCCTAGAAAAAGAACCTCTCTCCAATGGAGGTGATCTAATTGGTCTGTATCTCATGAACGTCCTCTACTACTCTTTGACATGCTGACAAAGATGAAGTGCAATGAATTAAACTCTTTGGAAATCAGCCATTCACACTGCCTCTAATATCTTATGATACAGTTTCAAGAACTCATAAGCATCCTCACTTTTACCTCCCTAAAACTAGAGTGGTTTCATCTTCCAAAACCTCTCATAGCACTGCCGATCTATAATAGTCATGACGTACCTGGAGCAGTCTGCCCACTAGTAGCTGGTATAGTGACTAATAGTATCTGACCCACCTTATCCTGCATAACTGGGATCTACTACTACCCTTGGGCTTTTTTCTCGGCTCGAGTCTATGAGCACTGTGGTGTGCCTGCAGCACTATGAGTAAATCTTTCTATCACACATATCATCCTCAAAAAGGTCTCCTAAAATGATGGTGTCGCATATCCTAGAGGAACCTAATCATCAACAACCTCGACCTGTGGCTCATGCAGGCCTCTCTAGCAAGACCTCGGGAAGGTGCCACTCCTCGGGCATGGCCCTTACTAGTAACTGCTCCCCGTCCTTAGCCTCTAGCTTGGCCCCTACCTCTACCCCAAGCTAGTATCTCAATAGCTGCATCACGGACTACCTCCCTTCTCCCAATAGTTGTAGCTCTATTCCTCAACATCTACCAAAACAACACACAACACTTGGCACTAGCAATAAACACTCGCCATGATAAAAGAGAGTGAATAAAGGAAGTTTTCTAATGAAGAGGTTGGCAACCACTCATTTCCCTTAGACTGGCACCTATCCTACCCAACCTCATTTCCCTTAACCAATCTGGATTTGTCAAAGGCAGGAACATTTCTTAAAATATTATGCTAGCCTAAGAGATTATACACCAGATCAAGAAGCCAAATGTAGGAGGCAATGTAGTTATCAAACTTGACATGGCTAAAGACTATGATAGGGTATCTTGGTCCTATACTTGTCTAGTTTTGAGGAAAATGGGATTTGAAGAAGGTTTTATTGATATGGTATGGAGAATTATGGCTGATAATTGGTATTCCAACATTATTAATGGTTCAAGGCATGAATTCTTTCATTCCACAAGAGTCCTTAAGCAAGGGGATCCATTATCACCAGCTTTGTTTATCATAGGTGATGAAGTCCTCTCCAGGCTCATGAACAATCTTCATCAACACCCCCAATATCATGGTTTCCTGATGGCTAAAAAGGGCCCTCAAATTAATCATCTCAATTTTGCAGATGACATCATCATATTCTCATCTGGAAGATCTCATACCTTGAAGCTTATCATGGAGACACTACATACCTATGAGCATGCTTTAGGCCAATTGATCAACAGAGACAAGAGTAACTTCATGGTACCCTCAAATGACTTCAACTCTACTGTTAGAAGAATCAAGAAAGTTATAGGCTTCAAGCAAAAGAACAACCCTATCACATATCTGGGGTGTCCTCTCTACATTGGTAGACAGAGGATCATCTATTATTCTGAGCTTATAGCTAAAGTTGTGGCTAGGATAGCTGGATGGCAGGCAAAGTTAATTAGTTATGGAGGAAGAGTTACTTTGATTAAGCATGTCCTCCAAGCACTTCCTATTCACTTGTTATCTGCTAGTTCCCCTCCTTCAACCACTATCAAGAAAATTCAAAGCATCACAGCCAATTTCTTCAGGGGGTGGAAGAATGAAAGGAGGAAATATCATTGGTCTTCTTGGAAGAATCTGAGTTATCCCTATGATGAGGGTGGTATTGGAGTGAGACTAATATCAGATGTTGCCAAGTCTTTCCAATACAAACAATGGTGGATTTTCAGAACTAAGAATTCCTTATGGAGTGAGTTCCTCAAAGCTAAGTACTGTCAGAGGTCAAATCCTATAACCAAAAAATGGCATACAGGGCAGTCTCTGATATGGAAGCACCTCATGAAGAACAAGCACAATGTTGAGCCTCATATCCAATGGCAGATACAGTCTGGTTTTTGCCTCTTTTGGTGGGATAATTGGTTGGGAGTTGGCCCCTTAGCTAATTTCAGGTCTGCCAGTAGTAGACAGAACAATACTAAGGTGTCTTCTTTCATGATGAATGGTTAATGGAATGCAGAACTGGTCTCTTAGAAAGCACCTCCTCAGTTTGTACCTAGCATCCTGGCAAGTAACATCAACTATCAGCCCCACAAACTTGATCAGGCCTCTTGGAAGCCTAATAATAGTGGGGAATTTAGTTGTTCTTCTGCCTGGGAACTTATCAGGGACAAAAAAAGCAAGACAAGGATCAACTCTCAAACATGGCTCAAGCACATACCTTTTAAATGTTCATTTCTACTCTGGAGAGCACTTAGAGGGAAACTCCCTACTAATGAAAAACTCACCAGCTTTGGAGAAGCACTAGCCCAATGTTACTACTGCAACATACCTGGCTTGATTACCATTGACCATGTCTTTGTCTCTGGAAATTTTGCTAGGAAAATTTGGAGTCTTTTTTCTGATTCTCTGGGTATTAACAAGGAATATACCCCCCTTAGAGGTCTGAGGATGAAGTGGTGGTCCACTAAATACAAAAATGATGTCCATAAGCTCATCCTACAAGTAACTCCAGTATTCATATGCTGGAATCTATGGAAAAATAGGTGTGCTATTAAATATGGTGGGAAGAAATCCAACATTACAAGAGTGATATATTCAGTGCTTAAAGATAACCTCAATCTGCTGAATACCACATACCCCTACATCAACTGGCCAAACAACTGGAAGGAACTGGTCCTTCTGGTGGATAAATGTACTCATGAAGTCACTGTTAAGACTGTTTATTGGAGGAAACCTTCAGTTCACATGGTTAAACTGAACACTGATGGTAGTGCACTTCACAATCCAGGAAAAATTAGTGGGGGAGGACTGATAAGGGATCCTCAAGGTAGTCTTATCTTTGCCTTTGCAGCCCCTTTTGGAGAAGGCACAAACAACCAAGCTGAGATGTTGGCAGCCATCTTTGGTTTAACTTGGTGTCTCCAACTAGGATATACACAAGTAATCTTAGAAGTAGACTCTGAGTTAATAATAAGATGGATAAAACAATTAGCTCATCCACCTTGGACCATCAAGGAACAACTTCAGCAGCTGCAGGAAATCAACCACCAGTTCCAGGTTCTCAAATGCAACCACACCTATAGAGAAGCCAATTTTGTAGCTGATGCTTTATCCAAACATAGCCACAAATGTTCTACACCACAAATATACCTCAGTCAGCAAGAACTTCCCAAAGATGCCAGAGCATACTTTGACCTTGACAAGCTGGAAATGGCCAACTTCAGAAGAAGAAGGCTTAAGAGAATCAAGAAGCCACCATGATCTTTCAACCTCCTTGGTCCAACTTACTCTTCAAATTAATTATTGCTATGCATAGCTATACTCACTTTGAAGGTTCTATAGTTAGGACCATGGTAAAAAGGGAACTCTCCCTTATTCATTGCTTTCTTAGAACAACAAACATATCTTTACAAATTAGGATTAGAATAGAATTTTTCTTCCTTTTCCCTCTCTTTCTTGGCTGTGTAGGTACATGTAGACATGCAACATATCATCCAATCTTTGGAAGACCATCCAAGGATAACTACTGGTACAGCAGGGGCATGAAGCAAAAATCACAACATTGGAACAAGCTTGGAAGCAACACAACATCCAACACAGGGAAACACATTCAACAACCATCAAAAAGGAAGTTTCAATCCTACCTTTGTTGTTTGTTAGGTGGCTCTTTGTACAGCTATCATGCTACTTTGAGCCTTGGGTTGGAGTTCCTGCAGCAGCACACCAACAATATAGACCACAGTACAGCTGCAGCAGTGAATGCAAATAACCATCAACAGCTGGTGTGTTGCAGCATGAGGACATGCACCAAGGCATCCAAACTTTGCAGGATTGCAGCATATACTAATTTGACAATACCCAAGAAGTTTCAGCTCAAACGGATAACTGGAGACGTTAGGTGAGCGACCTTGAAAAAATCAGCTACCTTAAGCCTAAAGAGAGATCCTTTTGTAATTTGGAACCTCCAACTTGGGAAACAAGCTTTCAAATTTTACAAGACTAAATAAAAGGCTATATATGCAAACCTCAAGAAGTTTCATCTCAAACGGATAATTGGAGACATTAGTCGAGCGACTTGGAAAAAGATAAAAGGCTCCAAAGCTCTTACTGAGGTCCCTTCTTTTTTGCTAATTTTGCAAGCTACTTTTTGCTTGGGTTTGTTTGTTGTATTATTGCAGGTTTCTTGATATATCAACTTCCACTAACAACAAATACATAGAGCAAATCACAAATACAACTTCCAAAACACCTGCAACATCTAAGCTTCAGCAGGCTAAGAGGTGCAGGATGTGTTGCAGCATGAGGACCTGCACCAAGGCATCCAAACTTTGCAGGATTGCATAATATACTATTTTGACAAGGCCCAAGAATTTTCAGCTCAAATGGATAATTGGAGACGTTAGGCGAGCGACCTTGAAAAAATCAGCTGTCTTAAGCCTAAAGAGAGAGCATTTTGCAATTTGGAACTTCCAATTTGGGCAAAAAACCTTCAAAGCTTACAAGGATAAAGAAAAGGATATATGTGCAAACCTCATGAAGTTTCACCTCAAACGGATAATTAAAGACGTTAGTCGAGCGACATGGAAAAAGATAGCAGGCTCCAAATCTATCTTCGAGGTCCTTTCCTGTTTGCTAGCTTGTGTAATCCCTTTCTTGCTTGGGTTTGTTTGTTTTATTGTTTCAGGTTGCTGGAGGGATAAATCAACATGCCTTAACAACAACTGCATAGACGACATCACAGATACAACCACCAAATCAAAAAGCTCCACTAAGAGGACTTCACATGGCCCTTTCTGGTTATCCTATTTGGTTCAATGCTTGTATTTTATGGATGGTCTATGTGTAGGCACAATAGCATCTAGAACACCTTGGAAAATAGAAGGCAATAACAAGGAGACATCATCCTGCCATGCTAGGACTTCACCAATACATCAGCCCTCCACCCAGGACAAGTTCTCTTCTGAAATACCTGCAGCAACAAGCATGCACCACAAAACCCCTGCAACTCTTTTCTCTTTTAATTGTTATGTGCAGGCACATACTAACTCAAGGGAGATGATCAATTCTTCTTTGGAAGCAACAAGGAGCTGCATACATCAACATCTCCACCATCCTGCAGCACACAAAGAACAACTATAAGTTAATAGTACTAGTTACAGTAGCTTGCAAATTTGTTTGGTTGTGTATTTTGCTGGTTTTGTTTGTATGCACAGGTTCACAGATCCTCCTACTAAGGGAGATAATTGCTTGGCTTACTTGGACCTCTTCATCACATCAACCTGCTTGTTAGTGTATTTTTCTGGTGTTGTTTGCCTATGCAGTTGCAGAACTGGAGGCTACTCATGTTTTTGCTCAACATCTGCAGCAGTTCCTGCAGCAACAATGCTGCACCCCATCTGCAACTCCAACTTCAAGAATACATTGATTCCCAACCCACCAGCAACCAACATCAGCCAACCTCTGCTTCACCAAGATGCAGCACACACTGAGCAATTACAAGCCAATAGTACTTGGTACAGTAGCTGGCAGGTTTGTTTTGTATGTTGTTCTGGTTTTGTGTGTCTATGCAGGTGTCCCAAGGAGACAACTCTTACCACAAAGAGGGCTTTTACCCTGAGTATAGCATGCAACCAAAAACAGCCTGTCCATAAATGCAAACGAAGGGGAACTAAAGCATGGCAGGATAGGACCTCATCAGCACCATCCCACATTCCTCACTACCTGCAGCAACCTTATTTCAGACAAACTCTATAGAGACCTATGTTGGTTTATTTGTTTGAATATAGGCATATAAGAAGTTCTTCTAATGGCTGGACTGAACAACCACAGCATCACTGGATCCCTACCATATGCAAGGCAGCACCAGTTCACCTCCATAGCAGTTGCCATACTAAAAACTGCAGCACCTTCAAGATGCAGCATGCAATAAATTTGTTTTAAGGCTTTTCTAAACAACAACTCCAAGGCTGCTGGTTGCTACAATTCACTATACTTCCTCTCATTTCACCCTCCTCAGCTGATATATGCTCAATCTTTAAGTGGATGCAACCCTCCATTGGGACTTACTTGGTATGACAAGACTAAAAAAGGCAAAGATGAAAAGAATTTTCCCATTCCATGCCAGATAGAAGTTTCATATACTTGTTCTTCTTCAATGTAGCTATGTCTGGACGTAGTATAGTTGAATAGAACTAGTGTAGGTTACTTTCCTGTTTGCTCATGGAAGGGCAGAGTCTCCCTCATTTATGCTTTCTTAGTCGATTTGTACCGAGAGGAGTCCTCTCATAGGCTTACTGCTTTCTAGTTAATAGTTAGTCTCTTTTTGTATCGGAGATTAGTTAGCTGACCTTAATAGGTTAGCCGACTTATGAACCACCATAGGATCGGAGGTAAGGTTTATGTCCCCCTCCTTGTATTTTTCCTTTGTTTATTTATGTTAAAGCTTGGGGGTGATGCTCAACCCCTGACTGTGCACGAGAGGTGGGAGCCTCGTGTAGGGTCTGTTCCCATAAAAAAAATCAATGGGAAGGGAAAGAAGTCCAATATCATATGCAGTCCATATCTCTAATAATACCAAACAAGCTTTACAACGAGACAACAAGGTAAAGTAAACTCAAATGGGATGATTTATTGGGTTAATTTCTCTTTTTTAACTCCGACTGATCAATTCTAAGCATTTTACATCATTCATTATCAACTCGATGCTAATTTCAATCAATTCACATAGCACGTAACAAGAATACACATTCTATAAATGTCACGACCCAACCTCGTGGGCCGCGACTAGGGTCCGACCTGGACCCCCGTTTACATAACTGTCGACTACAGTCAAATTGGACTATGTATAATGTAATATTGCTCACAAAAACCTCAATGGGTTAAAACTTTTTCATGTTCGTATAGCCTCCTAAATATAGGAACCAAACACATCAACCCAGTGGGTGATAAAATATTCGTACACATATGGCCTCTTTCATTTGCATCTTGTCATAAAAGGGAAAGCTATCCGATAAGGCTGCCACAACATAACAGCTTTTACAAAATATCACATAGGCATAACCAAAATAAACTCCTAAACAACCCACATACATATGTCTACAGACCTCTAAGAATAGGAATGACATCATATGGCGGGACAGGGACCTCACCTTACCCCTGCATAAAAAAATATATACATCACAGGACCAGTACCCAAAAGCTGGGCCCCGAAATAGTGGAGCACTTCCAACATAGCTTAGCGGAAATCCTATACTGGCAAATCTCTGAAATGAACATCTGTACCTGCGGGCATGAAACGCAGCCCCCCCGAAGAAAGGGGGGTCAGTACGATATATGTACTGAGTATATAAGTATAACATAACTGAGATAACAACTGAAACAGGGATGCAGGAAACCAAGTATAGCATTTAATAGGGTACCGTACCTGCATCTCATAAAATAAAGTCATATATACCATTATCACGTACCGTATCTAGCCCACTCGGGGATCCAGTGTTACAAACACATCATCTATCATGATAGGTATATATATACCATTAAAGCTGTGGGACGTACAGTCCGATCCCTGTATATAGAAAGTATATGCCGAGGAACGACGGCCCGATCCATGTATCATATAATAATGTCGAGGAACGATGACCCGATCCATATATCATATAACAATGCCGAGGTACGATGGCCTGATCCATATAATGCATAATAATGTTGAGGTACGACGGCCCGATTCATATAATGCATAATAATGCCGAGGTACGATGGCCCAATCCGTATAATGCATAATCTGTCGTGGAACGTACGACCCGATCCTTACATAGCAAAATGTGCCGAGGTACGTTCGGCCCGATCTATATATATATCATAATGCATTTACATGCACGCAAAACTCTGTAACATATCAAATATCCCTCAACCATTATCGTAAAATATGCCCAAGAACCCCCAGGTTTAGGAGCTTACACATCCAATCACTAATCAGTCTATAGAAAGCTCGAGGGTCGTAGTTTAACTACTTTAAGGCCCTTAGCATTTAGGAGTGAACTCGAGTCACGAGTTATACTCGGAACTTACAAGTGGAACTACCTCTACACTCAAATCATATCTTATTTCATTTACATTAAGACGTCCCATAAGAAAGAAGTGATAGGCTCTACATATATTACCTTTTATCATATAGAAGACTTAAACAGCAATAACTCAATTATTACAGGAGTTCTACCATCACGAAGTGGATAAGAATTATAAATTATACTCAGAACTTCACGAATGGAGTTATTCCCATGTTTCATATGTATAAACCATTCATAACTTATATGTAATACATGCAAAAGAAGGAGGAATAGCTTTACATACACTACTTTTCAGCATATAGAAGACTTACAAGTCCATAACTCAACTATCGCAGGAGTTCTAATATCTAGAAGTGAATAAGATTGATGAACCATACTCGGGGTTCCATGAATGGAATTATTCTCACCTTACATACACAATTCACATACTTATGCCGAAAACATGCCAAAAGAAAGCTTCACATACCTTGTCTGAATTATTCCTTATCCTGCTTGCCTCGCCGTCCTTTGAACCTATTCAACATGAAAGTAGTATGAATATCAACCCCTTTTACTTTCCAGCACCCTAGGTTATATCTTAGTATTAATGGGATCTATTTCCTTAGTCGTTTTCCCGACTAGTTCTGTTACTCGCTAAGGCATCGACGAAAATTGGGAAGCACCTCCCCTATAATGTGCCCTATCCAAATTTCCAATTAGGTACCTAAGACCTAAAGCCAACCAACAACAACAACCTGCAGAAATACACACCAACAATATACAACATAAACTCCAAACGACTTATTCAAAAATGCGGTAGCACAATAGGGCGTCTAGCCATTATTTTGTAACGCCTTTCATTATACGCAAAGAGGAGTTATGTGGCTGAAACTAGCAGCATACACACCCCTTTTAGAATGCGTTTAGGCGCTGAAACAATGCATTACACCCCTACAGCAACAACTTACAAGAACGAAACTTTATTTCGACGACAATTCACTTCTAGCGACTCCAATTTAGTTTATTTCGGGCGTCAAACATATTTATCATATTTTCACATTTACAGCCACTTAAACAACATATAATACCCTCTATAATAACACAATAAACTTCAATTTAAAAGGAAAGGCCTTACCTTACGTTAAACTTGTCAAACTCGCCAAAACTATCAAAACGCGAAATCTGGACAGCCCATTGTCTTATATTGTCGCTTAGTTTCGGAGGGGTAATTGAGGGAAACAGGATTTGTGGACTTAATGAAAGTTATAGAAATGTGTATCAAGGTCGCAAAAAATTTTGAATTACCCCTACATCAATTTTGTACGAAAATATATGACCAAAATACTTACAGCTTTCCGTGTAGGATTTCCAAAGCAAAATTTGGGCAGCAGCTCCCCCATGCTTCACCAGCATTTTTCGAGAAGAGAAAAGCAAATATGGGTTGTAGAGTCTAAATTAAAGTTGTATCCCCATGAAATATATTTCCAAAACATCTTGAATAACTCAAAAATAAGCCTTACACAAGGACTTATACTCGTATTACTAACTTGCCGTTTCTCCAAACCAGGGCTGCCTTTGCTTTCTTCTCCACGTTTTTCCCTCTATTTTTGTTCAAGTGTTTGGCTAAAAATGATTTAATAGTCATCCATACATATATATATATCTTTTTGGATAGTGACACATGTCATCCCCTAAGGGTGACACATGTCACACCCTTAGGCAGCCACCTCAATTATGCAACCAATCCATGGTTGCCACATGGCAGGTGGGGTCCACCCCATGGTGTGTCACCTGCTGCCATGTGTCACTTTCATGTGATGCCATGTGTACCTATCACGTGCTGCCATGTGTCAAGTAGGTGAGTCACCTACTTGCTTCAAGTAGGTGCGTCGTTTCCTTATTTCTCTTCCGTGAGCTCGTAATCTCGTCTTACTTCAAGAGCCTATGCATTCCTTGCTACTTAAGCTCGACGTATACTCAAGTAGATTAGTATGTAATACCTCCAAGTTGGTAGTTTATGCGAGTCAATCGAGTCCTACGACTCATTTCTCGGCCTCCAACTCCTTTCAAATTTTTATAACCTTATTTCCAATCTTCCTTATTATGAAGCATTTCGTTCTCCTTTCCTTGGAGTTATTTGATAGCATTATAAGCTATCCAACTCACATAACGACTTTTAAGAAACTTAAGAGCCTTCCCAAAAACTTGAGAAGCTTAAGAAGCATTCTAAGGTACCAAAGTATGGGGTGTAACAATAAACCTTATGAAAGTTTAAAATTCCACTTGCCTAGATATCCCACCCAACTATTCTATATTTGGATTTTCCCCTTCCATCGATGCTACGAATCATAAGAATCTAATAAATTATGAATCCCTAATCAAATTACTGAACTGATGACACCTAAATCATTATTTTAAAAATTGAGTAAAAACTGACCCGAAAAACTCGATTTCAAAAATGGATAAGAAATCTAGAAATTGTTTACATGAAATGTTCCTTGAAGTATAAGGAATCTATTCCCTAAAACCATGTTAAAAAAAGAGTTGAAATGACGTCGGAATCATCAATTTAAGAAATTTTAAGAGTTCTTGAAAAATTCTCAAAAATTGGGGTTTCCAATACCGAAATTACAACACAAAATCATGATATAACAATGGGTAATCAAAAGTTAAGATCACATAAGCGTACCCACTAGAAAACCTTGAAAAACCCCGCTCAAAATCGCCTTCCTGAGCTCTAAAATCCCCAAAAATGGTGCAATAAACCCTATTCCCAAACTTAGAAGAAAGTTACTATTTAGGGAAATTTTTCTCTCCATGAACACAGACAACTAACTATGCGAACACGGAGACTAACCCAAAAGACACTCTGCGAACTCGGAAGGAGCCCCACAAACTTAGAGAAGGGATAGTGGCCCTTATGCAGACATGACCTTGCCTTTGCAAACATGGAGATAAAATCCTCACCCTCTGTGAATGCGGCCAATTCTCCATGAACGCGGAGAAGAACTCAATCAGAAACATAAACTAGCAACATCAATCATCAAAGATTCCTAAATCGACCCTCGAAATTCATTCTGAACCCCGTACACACAAACTATATTAGAACTCCTACTAAGTTCGACGTTCTGAACTCAATGGAATAATCAAAATTTGAATTTGAGGTCTCCTTGACTCGAATCTTAAAAGGTCAAAACTAAACTAACTTTAAGCCTCAAAAACTCGACTCACATTCTGAACCTCCAATAATTTAACCAAGACCGCCACTAGACCTAAAGTCACCCCCCTGATCCTATGGAGTCGACATAATTAAATTTCGAGCATCGAATCTCCAAATATTGACCAAACCCAACCCTTGGCCTCAAATTCATCAAATTCTCAACTCAAGACCTTGAATCTTCGTTACAACTCCAATTCTGATTTCGTCCACTTTCTTAGACCAAATTCCATATTCCGGGGCTGCTAGAATTAGTGGAATTCCATGTCAAGACTAATAGATTCAGTTTGTCTCGAATACCACTTTTAAACACTTTTAAGCCTTTAAACTTAGAGACTCCCTAAAGATGACCTTTTCATAGAATTTTCCAAAACCAATCCCCAACACAAATTAGAAATGACACGAGACGACTACCGGGAGAGGTAAAATGCTCATTTTTCAAAAAATTCCAAAAATGACCTTTAGGTTCATTACAGAATATCACACTCCCTCACCCTTAGTTGGTGATAACCAAAATAGAGATCAATTTTAGAGAAGTAGCTTGTCCCTTGCAATTGGTCAAATAAATCTATTATCCTTAGAATTGGATACTTATTCTTTATGTTCACTTTATTCAATTACCGATAGTCGATACACATATGAAGCGACCCATCCTACTTTCTAACAAACAAAATAGGATCACCCCATGGGGATAAACTTGGTCTAACAAAACCCTATCCAACAAATCTTTCAAATGATCCTTTAACTCTTTCAGTTCTGCCGGAGCCAAACGGTGAGGAATAAAAATAGGTTGGGTCTCAGGAAAATGGTATATTACAAAGTCAATTTCCCTTTCGAAAGGAACACCGGGTAGATCATTGGAAAACATGTCTAGGAACTCATTAACAATAGGGACCGACTCTAGAGTAGAGGCTTCAAAATTACTATCTCTAACCCACACAAGATGGTAGATGCAACCCTTGGAAATCATTTTCCAAGATTTAAGGCACGAGATGAATTGACATTTAAACATGGAATTACTACACTTCCATTCTAGGATCAGCTCATTAGGAAATTGAAAGGTAACCATATAGGTTCTATAATTAATATAAGCATAGCATGCATATAGCCAACCCATACCAAGGATAACATCAAAATTGGTCATATCAATATCAACTAGATCACGTGAAGTAACTTTGTGAAGAATCAAAATTGGATATTTTCTATAGACTCTTTTAGCCAAAACCGACTCACCTACGAAAGTATAAATGGAAAAAGGCTCCAACTATATTTCAGGGCTAACATCAAATCTCATAGGTATATAAGGGGTAACAAAATATACATTTGCGCTTGGATCAAGTAAGGCATTAACATCATAGGGAAAGACATGCAGCATATCAGTAACAATATCGGGAGTCTCCTCCACCTCTTGCCTAGCATGAAGAGAATAAAACTGATTATTGTGATGACCACTCTTTGGTTGACCTTGGATACCTTATTTTATTTTCCCTCCATGAGAAACTTGGCCTTGAGGATGATCTTCTTTAACTCTTCACTCCTTAGCATGATGGCCCGACTTTCCACATCTATAGGACATAATCAATCCCGCTAAACACTCTCTCTTGTGATTCTTCCCACATTTCTTGCATGCAGGGATAACTTGGCTATTTAGAACTCCTTCTTGAGGCTTAGGGTTAGGCACACTATCTTTGTCAAATCTTAGAGTAGGAGCATTTGAATAACCTTGTCTTGAATACCTTTTGCAAAATTGAGGATGCCCATAATTGTCGGACCTATCATGAGAAGAATCACCACCATCGGTCTTTGTCCTTTTGGACTCTTTAGCTTTGTCCCTTAGCTTCTCCTCCTTTATTTGCTTTGCATGATTCATGATTCAGAGAACTGCATTTCCCTAATCAACATAATAGTCTTGCATTCCTTGGACACCAAATCCGATACACTCAAAACAAAATTTCTCATATAAGTTCTCGAGTCGGCAACCATAAATGGAGTATATGTTGACAATTGGGTGAACTTGAGGGCATACTCTATCACACTCATAGTTCCTTGCTTAAGGTTGATGAACTCTTTTATCTTTTTCTCCCTCAAGTCCAATGGGAAAAAGCAATTAGAAAACACTTCTTTGAATTCTTTCCAATTCATGGGACCTACAACTCTAGGCCTGTCACTCCTCCATTGGTCAAACCATATTATAGCAACACTTTTCAATTAGTAAGTATCCAACTCTACCCTTTCGACCGCGCTAACCCTCATTATCTCCACAATCTCATGAATACTCTCAACAAATTCTTTTGTATCCTCATCCACCTTGAACACTAAAACAACAACGGATTCATTCTCATAAAGTCACGAACCCTTGTCACTGCCATACCAATATTTGGGTCATAGGAGAAACCATCGGACGGTTGGCTTGTGTGGTCATAGCTTGAGCAGGCACTTGGAAAGCTACTCGAATTTGGCATGTGCTACTTTTTCATTCAAGGGATCATTTGGAGATTGTTACTCCTCTTCAACATTCCTTCGTACATGTGCTTTTCATGGAGGCATTTTTTGAAAATCGGAAAGAATAATCATTAGAAGAGAAAGACTTAGACTACCACTCTACCCGACATAGATCATGAAAGAAGTGAGATTTTCCTAAGATGCCTCATAGACTCTTATTCATAGGTTTGGAGTGTTTCACAATTATGAACAAGACTCTACTTAACACAACATGTTAGACTACCTAGGACACTCGTAAAACCTTATGTTCTGATGCCAAGTTTGTCACACCCCAAGCTAGACCCTAGGAGTGACACGATAATTGGGAACTCATAGGATCCCATCCAAGACTCTGAGCATTCATTGCATTCATAAGTTCAAGTAAAACATAATGAAACAAGTGGAAGAACAATACTCAATTATAGATGTCTAAGAATAAAATGAAACTCAAGTCAAATGTCTGTGAATGGACTATATCTCTCTATGTCTAAACCTGCCTCTATGTAACTAGCAGGGGCTTAGGACAAACTCCTATCTCAACCTAACATAGAAGAGTCAAAAGTAACAATGGGAAAGAAAGTCTTGTCCTCAATGAATAAGGACTCACCAACCAACTCTAGAATATAGTAAGCTCTAGCTACAAATAAGATGCACAACCTGATTTTCCTTTCCTATATTGTGAGCTAGTGTAGGCAAAATATGTGTTAGTACATAGAAGGTACTAATTATGTGAGATATGCATGAATAAGAAATAGAGAACAAGCAATATGTCATAAGATGCATGACCAAAGTAATAAAATATAGATAAGACTTAAAAAGCATTTGAAATCATATCGAAAGTATGCGGTCAATGCATCATCATCATCATAGTAAAACTTACATCATTTAATATAACTTGTGTGGAATAAAATCTTTAACTGACATCTAAGTCTATGTGAGCTATAACATGGAATTCGATGTAACTCCCACATTAGAGAAAAGAAAGGCTACATAAAGGCAATCTCAAGGGGAAACGCATTTTGGGACTTTACGTTCCTACTAGGATTCCCTTGGGTAACAAACCTTTGGTTATCAAATTGAATCCCACCTAAAAGTCCTCTCGGTGCTTAGTCAATATCCCAACAGAATTCATTAAAATACTAATACATTATAAATAGAATCATAATGAAAATAGTCATAAGAATAGCTCATTAACTTAGTGATTCATAAGAATTAGTAACTTTGGTGAGAATTGTCCTTATCACCCTTTAATCATAATTTTGTGAGAATTATCCTTATCACACCATAGTAAACTTCTTGAACATCATTGAAACATCATTCATAACTTCAACATTTATTCACAAGTCTCAAACATCTTTCATAAAAGCCTTCACTAAAAATCATTGAAGTTCACGATCATAGTTCATGGAAATTATCATCGAAAATAGCTTTATGCATTGGCACTTGTAACACAACTTGAAATCATGCAATTAAGATAGAATCATGCTTATAATAATCATAAATCCAGGTACAAATATAATTGAAATAGCCCAGTGCAATATCATCAATCTAGGGTTAAATAGCAATTGAAATTGAGGAGAGACTCCATGGGTGAACAAAACTCATGAATGAAACTCGCATACTTTGATGAATGTAACCCTGAAATTGAGAAGGGGACTTGAGTTCTTGAAACCCTAGCTTGACTTATGGAAGAAGAACTAGAGAGAAGCTTCCTTCAATGCCTTAGAAAAATTTAGACAATGAACAGGAATAGGAGGAAATTTGAAGAGATGGGGTATTTATAAGTTCTGAATTCTCCCCCAAAAGTATCTAGATTCATTGAACACAAAGTAGTAAAGGAAGAAAATGCCCTTCATTAAGCTTTATCAAGATACCCTACGAATGGAATTCTATGAGTCATACCAATGACTAGTCATGTTGAGTCTGAAAAACCCTAAAAAATGAGTCACTAAATCATCCCTATGAATCGTTCATATGATTTGTCAAAATATTAATGGGTCGTAGACCTAACTCATCCTGCAACTTCTGAAAATCTACAAAACCTTAGTCTCTAAACTTTCTCTATGAGTAATTCATACGACTGATAAATATTTCTCTGACTCATCTTGTTGAGTGGTAGAAAAAATACTGATGCTTCTTATTTTTTTCAAGATCAGACCTCGCTTCTACAATTCCCTCTACGAGTCATCTCTCGAGTAGTAGACTCAATTCCCCACTTAGTCAAATATCCCAACCTCAGTATCAATCCTATGAGTTACTCATATGCCTTATAGGAGTGCCTACGACTCGTAGGTCAAGTCTTAGACTTGAGGAAAATCTAATTTTCTTGAAATCCACTGTTGTTTAAACTTTTAAACTCCCGAGGTTTTACAAGAATGGATAGTTTTATATTCATGATAAAATGCAAGGAAATATACAAATGTTGAATTGAAAAATGAATCTTAATAATCATGGAGTTTGATTTGAAGAAGGAGTCTAAAAAGGCAAGGAGTTTGAATTGAAGAAGGAGTCGCACTCGAAGTAGAACTCTAAGTCAAGAGAGTTTCAGTCAATGTGGACTTTGAAGTGAAGAATAACTCTATGAAGATTTGTGCTTAAATAGAGATGAGGTCTTCCAGAATAAGTTTGCACTTATAGAGCAAAAAGGCAGTTGGAAAATTCACTTCGCAAAGTGCTACTAGTGGACTGAAGAAACACATTGAAGAACTAGGTCATATTACAGAGTTTATGTTCTAAGAGTTTTTCTTTGTGTTTCAATTTTGATGTAGTCTTAGTTCAATGAGTTATAAACTAAATTATGAGTATTTTCTTAAGTTGGGATAACTCGAAGACTTGGGAACACATACCTTGGGAGGTTTGTGTTTATGTTTAGGATTTAGACTTAGTTCCTAGGATTGCAAGAGTTGTAATCTGAATTAATAACTTAAAGTTTAGGAATTAGAGTTAGTTCTAAGGATTGCAAGAGTTGTAATCTGAACTCATAACTTGAAGTTTAGGAATTAGAGTTAATTCCTTAGGTTTCAGAGTTTGTAATCTAAAATTGTTGAGGCTCAGTAACTTAGTAAAGTTGGAGTTAACCCCTGCAGGGGTACAGGTTATGGTTTTTTTACACCTTTTGAGTTGGGTGTTTTCCACGTAAAAATATTGTGTTCTTTACTTATTGTTCTTACTGCTTCATTAGAACATGTTTGACAACTTGTTTAACTCATAGGCTAACTTAGATTAATTCATTAGGTTGTGTTGAATATCACTCAATCTATGAAACACTAGATGGAGAATCACAAACGTCAATAGGGCTGACTAATGCTCGAACCTGCATTAGGAAAAAAGATGTACAATATAGTATGAGTATCAAAACAATAGGTACTTAGTAGGTACCATAAGCTGACCAAGCTTGCAATTGTAATGAAAAGATAACAAGAAAGTATAACAAGGTAATAAGGAAACAGTAAAGGTATAACCAAACATGCATCAAAGTAAAATTGCTAAGAAAAAAAATGAAAGCAATAAAACTTTTTAAACCTAATTGGATCCCATAAGCCTAAAAGGCATAAACAAAGGTATAACAATAATAAATTATACAAGCAATAACCTGGCTGAACTCCCATAAGACCGACGGGTACATATAAAGGTTAAACTATAAGGAACAATTCTGAAATGAACAACAACACCCCAAACCTAGCCTTTCCAAGAACCTTACTTCGGATAAGCGAGTTTTTCATAGAATCTTACATAAAAAATCCTTATCAAAACCTAGCACACCCCAGATCTTACATAGGAATGGCTAGTCCTTTATAGAATCTTACACTAGAAAGCCTTTATCAAGGCTTAGTCCTTACCAGAATCTTACATAGGAAAGCCTTATTACAATGCAACAGTCTTCAGAATGTTACATTGGAGAGGCCGGTCCTACTCTAAATCCTTACATCATAATGTCCACACAAACACCTAGCAACTCAAAAAATCCTACATCGAATCATCTGTACAGACCCTTATCCTATCCCAGAATCTTACATCAAAATAGCTACAACACTAGCTATCCCATCCCAAAATCTCACCCTGGCTTAGCTAAACCAGTAAAAGGAAATTGGGTCCTAAACGAGTCTAGCTAACCACTCACGATAGTCAGCCAATCATAAATACTAGTAGGGCTATCCAAAGGTCATAACCTAGCCCCATAATAACAATACTATGGTCATTCTAGCCTAAATTAAACTTGCGGGGAAAATAACTATTAACTGGTCATACAAATCTCAAGAATTACCCAAAATAACCAAAGTAAGGCTAAAATCAATATAGATGATGAAATAATAAGGACTCATATCTGTATATACAACGCACACTTGGTAATTAGAATGCTAAAACAATCATCAAACAAGATATAAGGATAGTAAATTATAGCCTACCTCAAAGCCGATAACACCCGCTTTAAACCTCTAAACTGATATTATTCTTCTCTATCACCCTATTCAGTTGCCTGTTATAGATACACATATTCATAGACTCATATATCTTCTTCATAAATAGAAAAATAGTACCCTTAATACGAGACACTTAATTTAATAAAGCCATTACCCAAAAGATCCTGAATCTGAATATTGAGCTCTTTAAGTTTAGAAAGTGTTATACTGTAGAGTGGAATGGAAATAGGATGAATGCCTAGCTCAAGATCAATAGAAAAAGTAATGTCACACTCAGAAAGAAAGCTTGGTAGGTTGGTAGGAAATACATTTGCAAACTTGTGCATAATAGGAATATAACCAACTATAGGGCCCTCCCTACTCACATCATGAACATAAGTAAAATAGGATAAACTCCCACTAAATATTAATCTTTGAGTTCAAACATAAGAGATAATCAAGTTGGTATGTGGCTACCAGAACCCTGCCACACAATTAGGGGAACTATGAATGGCTAAGGCAACAATCTTGGTAAAGAAATGTAGGAGCGCACGATTGGGGGATAACCGGTCCATCTTCAGAATAACATCAAAATCTAGTATATCAAGCGAAATAAGGTTACCTTTCATGTCGCACAACTGAATCATTAAAAAACAAAGCCTATAGACCTGATCCACTGCTAAAAAATCACTCATACGAGCTGATACACGCAACAACACTAACAAAGGATCAGAAAGCAACTCCTTCCGAAGAGTAAAATAAATAGACACATATGAATAAGCAGAGCTTGGATCAAATAAAGCTAATACCAGCTAATGGCAAATTGAGATCATACCTATAATTAATGAATTGGAGGCCTCAACCTTTGGCCTAATATAAACTGTATAAAAATGACCTCGTCCACCCTTGAAGTAAGCCCCAACTCTACAACTTTTTCTACCTTCCTATACACTTCTCTAGCACTCTGGGGATGTCACCCCCCGAGCCTACACGCTGAATGTAGCCAGTACTCAAAAATCATTGATGGTCCCAAGCGAAATACTTGGCCTTCTAACTCACTTAGCGGAAGACTTTAACTCATAAATAAACTCAAATGGGAACAATGAAGCATGCAACTTAATATTCTTTATCATAAATCAGAAAAACTCAAAAATATAATAATGTATGAGACTTAACACAATATTTTCAAAATATACTTAGGGAAATAAATCAAACAATATTTGTTAGTCTATAAAGCCTCTAGAATACTGACTTTGGAATAGGTAAAGGGACAGGTACATGGTTACCTCAAACTAATAACTAATAATGGAAAAGTAAAGACTCAAGAGCGCCTCTTAATGGAAAGAGGTCTCACCAAATATGGGGTAGAAATTGATCTTCAATGGTGCGCTTGTTGAGGATCTCTATCACCTGTAACTGCATCATAAAATGATGCAGGTCAAATGACCTCTATACATGGAATGTACGAGTATGCAAAATTGCAAAAGGAAACTTACTCAGGATACTAAACTTTGAAAACAACTCAACTCAAACAAGCATAAAATATAATAAGAGACAATACTTTAAGAAGATGGTAATGCAGCTCAGTGTATAAAATATAATAATCTACTTCTTGAGTAGTTTCTCTAATCGACAACCACCACTTATAAGATATGTGATGCTACAATGAATTGTTATCATTGCCACAGTCGTCCAATACCTTACCAGGGTAAGGGACGTAAACCCATTTTTTGATCCAATAAATGTCCTCTTTTGGGATACTAAGGAGTCGCTCGAATGAACGATACGATCCTATCCTATGTTGGCTAAGTTGTTTATGGGGTTCGAGTTATTTTATACTCTTACCTAAATTAATGGTCAATACTACTCCCAAATTATAATTTATTATGCTCATAACTTAAATGAGTGTATTTACTCAATTAGCTCATTTAGTCTCTTTTGAACTTAGCTCAAAACTCAACTCTTCTCAATCCATCTCTTCTATTTAAAATATACATCAACTAAACTCAATGAATGCATTAAAAAGAACATTGGACTTCTCAACTCACTCTCAAAATAGTTGTTTAAAAATGTTCACATCATTTATACTCAATAATTCTCATGCTCCAAATTGTGATTAAGAGACTTCTCAACTCATGCTTAAAATGATACATAAAAGACTTCTCAAACTCAAGTCATGCTCAAAATAAAAATAAAAGGGCTCAAAATGACAAATAAAAGTCTTCTTAATCTCAACTCATGCTCAAGCTATTTTTCAATGAAATGATGAAAATAATTACTCATTTGTAACTCAAATAGTGCATAAAATAATCAATGTAAAATTCAACTAGGGTTCATATGAGTACAACCATGATTCCCAAATCTGAAAACTCAACCAAGAAATTCATCAAGATATATTTGAATATACACACGAACACAATGGAATTTATATAGGAAACACAACACTCTACATTATTGGAAATAAAAACTGAATCCTGAAACTCTACTTGGTTATATAGAGAAGTAGGGAATGAGGAAAAACTTAGTTCATCATTATGATAGTCTTACATGCCTGGAATGAAGATTTGTTAAGCAAAAATTGAAGATTAGACTTGAAATCCTTGAACCCTAGCCTCTCCCTTTCTATTTAATTCTTGTTCTCAAAATGTTTTGGTATTAATGAGAGAAAAACCTCTTTAGGTACTAATTCTACTTGTTTATATAGAGAAGTAGGGAATGATAAAAAACTTAGTCCGTCATTATGATAGTCTTACATGCCTGGAACGAAGATTTGTTAAGAGAAAATTGAAGATTAGGCTTGAAATCCTTGAACCCTAGCCTCTCCTTTTCTATTTAATTCTTTTTCTCAAAATTATTTGGGTATTAATGAGAGAAAAACCTCTTTAGGTACTAATAAGAGATAGATTTTTATCCCAAAACATAGTGGGTTTAGTTTGAAAAAGGTGGGAAAAGATTGAAACACCCTTATTAAAACAGGCAGGCAAATATAAGCTTACAGGTCCATATTTCAAATGTTTTTCTTCTCCGCTATGCAGACACATTGCGGACTCCACTATCTTAAAATTTATCCACATCAAAAATACCCTTCAAGGTTCGTGATGCAGACTTGGTTTCCAAATTTATTTTTTGCAAATTTTCACTTGGTTCTTGGAATAATCTAAGTTAAAATTGTACGGGGAATTACAATATCTCCCCCTTGGGATCATTCATCCTCGAATAATAACCTTGCTTAGAATTTACACAAGGAACGAATAAGATGCAAGAACTATAAAACATTAACTGAAGAATAACTCTTGTAATTTCATCAAACTAAATAAGGTACTAATCTCCTAAATGGGAATAGGAATGGTACCTTCACCATCAACACTAGGAGGACTGAATAGGTAAGGGTACTTGGATTTCTTATCCTTCTTGTCTTCCTATGTAGCCTCCTCAATAAATTTATTTCACCATAAAAAATTGACTGAAGCAACCTCTTTGGTCCTCAATTAACGAACTTGGCGATCAATAATTTAAAAAGGGGCCTCCTCATAAGACAGGCTGCCTTTCACTCCAATATTTTTATTAGGAACAATGAGTGAAGGATCTACCACGCATTTCTTAAGCATGAATATATGAAACCCTATATGAACGACATCTAACTCTAAAGGAAGCTCTAACTCATAGGAGACGTGGCCCACTCTCTATATAATCTGGTAAAGACTAATGTAATGCAAACTCAACTTCCCTTTCTTTCCAAAACTCATAACTCCTCTCATGGGAGAAAACTTCAACTACACCCAATCATTTACCTCAAACTCCAAGTCTCTTCTCCTAACATTAGTGTATGATTTTTGATGATTTTGCTCAGTTTTCAACTATTCTAGTATAATCTTGACTTTCTCCATTGCCTGATGAACTAAGTTTGGTACTATAAACTCAGCTCACTAACTCAAAACAACTAATTTGTGATCTACATCTCCTCCTATAAAGGGTCTTATATGGAGCCATTTGAATGCTCGAATGAAAGTTTTTATAGTAATCAAACTTAATAAGTGGCAAGTGGTCATATCTATTACCTTTAAAATCTTTAACACATACCCTTAACATGTACTCAAGAGTCTAAAGCGTACTTTCTATCTGACCAACTATTTGTGGGTGAAAAGCGGTGCTAAGATGCACATTCGAACCCAAACCTTTCTAGAATAACTTCCAAAATTGAGTAGTGAATTGGGTATCTCTATCTAAGATGATTGACAAGGTAACTCCATGAAGTCTAACTATCTCTTGAATGTACACCTTGCATATTCCTCTCCTGAATCTATAGTCTTTATGGCAAGAAGTGGGCTAATTTAGCCATTCTATCCACAATTACCCAAATTAAATCATGTTGCCTGCGAGAACCTGGTAAGCCTATTTTGAAATCCGTGTCAATCATCTCCCACTTTAACTCTAGAAACTCTATATTCTGAGTTGCACCACAAGGCATTTGATGCTCAACTTTGACTTATTTGCAATTTGGGAACTTAGATACAAACTCTGCTATGTCTCTCTTTATACCATTCCACAAATAGACCTCTCTTAAGTCATGGTACATCTTTGTAGAACATAGATGGATAGAATACTTAAAGCTATGGGTCTCTGCCACTATTCTGTCTCAGAGACCGTCAACACTTGGAACACATAACTTGCCTTGATATCTCAACACTCCATCTCCCTCTTTGGCGAAAGTCATTTCTTTTTTCTTATGAACATCATCTTTTAATATGAGGAGAATAGGATCTATATATTTCCTTTCTTTTACCTTTAAAACTAATGAAGACTCAGCCCTATTCTAGACCATAACACTTCCCTCATCAGAGTCTACACGATGAACTCTTAAATATGCAAACCTATGCATTTACTTGGCTAAATCTTTCTTCTCCTCATCAATATAAGAGGTACACCGCATAGACATACTGCTAAAAGCATCAGAAATAACATTAGCTTTACTTGGATGGTAGAGGATACACATGTCATAGTCCTTGAGCAACTCAAGCCATCTTCTATGCCTTAGGTTGAGCTCTTTCATACTTAATATATATTGCATACTTGTGTGATCGGATAATACATATAAAAGTATGCCATAAAGATAGTAATGCCAAATCTTGAATGCAAATACTATCGCTACCAATTCCAGATCATGAATTGGATAATTCCTCCCGTGAACCTTAAGTTGTGTGGAAGCATATCCAATGACCTTTCCTTTCTACATAAGTTCCCTCGGGTAAGGATAAAACTAGAGTAGTAGTCAATCTTGTTTTTAGCTCATGAAAACTCTTCTCACAAAAATCAGACAATTAAAACTTAGTCTTATTTTGAGTCAATTAAGTCAATGGTAATGATATGGATGAGAATCCTTAAACAAATCTTATATAAAAACTATCCAACCCCAAGAAACTTCTTAGGTCAGTCGAGGGTGTGGTTGTTGGTGTAAGGTCCCATAAGTTAAAAAGTCAAAACAAAGAAAACATTTTGGAGAGTGGGCTAGATTTGAGTTCTATGACTCAACCTACCAGTCGTAGAAGCTCCAAAGAGTCATAGAAGTGACTCATAAGAGTTATATTGAGGTTGGAAATATTATCAAGTGCAGGAATGAGTCCATGAGTCAAGATTACGACTCTTAACAGATAAGACAAGTGGTAGAAATGACTGGTCAAGAAACATTAGAGACCTAAGTTGTAGGTTTTTCAAGCCCTACAAGACGACTCGAGTCTATGACTCAAAATCAGGTTGACGACTCATAAGAATGAGTCATAGAGAAACTTTAGAGGGTCAGTTCTTAGGGTTTTTATCATACCCTGCAAAACGAGTCCACATTATGACTTGTAGAAAGGCCTATGAGTCGTAAGGACCAATCGTAGGGTTTATCCGGCAAGATTTTTAAAGGGGTATTTTTGTCTTTTCCTTTCACCTATCAGCAAAGTGTGGTTGTTTTAGGGTCCAATTCTACCCTATCTAATGACCCAAAGCTATCCCAAACCCCTCATTCTTATTCTAAGTCCCAAATTTAGAAAACCCTCCTCTCCCAAAGATCCTCCCAAAGTCTTCTTCATCTAAAGCAAAGTCTAGGGTTCCATCCCACGATCTTCAAGTCTCTATTTTCAAAGCTTGAAATAGGGATTTATTTCCCCAAGATATGTGGGTCTTCAATCATGGGTCTTCCCCCCATGATGCCCAAAACCTTTTCCAATTATTTCACTAAGTTAAGATTATGGAAATTGCATGGGCTCTTGCCCTTTAATCTCAAATGCTTATATTATGTTGTATTCATTATTATTGCATTATATTTGGTACCTGATGACTCTTAATTTCATTAAATTGTTACTCACAATGAATTTCCTATACTAAGCATGTTAGGGTTTTGACAGTTATAGTAGATTGATTAAATTATGAAGGCAAACTGTTTGATTTTAACGTAGTTATGCTTTGTTTAGCTAAATTGCAAGTTTTAATATTGTTTTACACAAAACCAACCTAATATGTCTTATTTTTCAATAAATTGTGACTTGAATGAAAAAGGTGTCAAATGAATATTTATAAAAAGTACAACCATGATTGTAAAGGTTCTTCTATGAACGAGTTATTGAGGAAATGAATATGAAATGATGAATTCTACTTGTGAAAGGCCAATTCTCACTTGTGTGAATCAGAGAAAGGTTTTTAAGAAGATATTCTATTGAATGAAAGGTTTTTAAGAAGATATTCTATTGAATGATATTTTGATGATCTAATTCTATGTAAATGACTATGTTCTTATGTTATATGAACTATTCCATGATATTTGATTTAGCACCGAATAAGGCTTGAGGTGGGGTTCGGTAAAGGAATCCTATTAGCAACCTCTAGTTTATTGAACTATGTGCCAATGTAGGAGCCCTTGTAGGCTAGGCTAGTGGATCCACAAATAGCCCTAAATGTTAAAGAGATGAATAAATTTTGATGGAGTTCTACCCGATAAGTAGTCTCCCCGTGCCAATATAGGTGTTATATTGGATTCCATGTAATACCTCACATGGTCTTAGATGTTAGTTATAGTCATCTTTCAACAAAAATGAATATTTCAAGGGTTATTCGTATTAACTATTTATGCATACATCTACTTATGTACTTTATCCTATAATGCTTAAACGTTTTCATTGAATTGCATGCCTACATACTTTTTACATTAAAAGTACTAATACATACTCTTCTGTCTACATGATATCACAATGTAGGGACCGGCGTTGCTCCATATTCACCTCCATGTGGCTGGTTGGATTCATTGAAGTCTACTACTTTTGTGAGTTCCCATATTTCAGGAAAAATATTTTTCCTTTTCTAGCTTATGTTATGTAAGACTTTTAGATACCTTTCATGGTATTTATTTTAATTTCAATTGAGGGTGAGCTAGGTACATTTCTTATCCCCCGCCAAATCTATATGTAGGTTTATGTTTGGACACAAACATAAGTAGTTTTGAAGTTGATACTGACTCTTATTCTTTGATGTTCTCCCTTAGTCCCATTTTCACCTTTTATTTCTGCTTACTCTTCATTGTCATTACCTATGAGGGCTAAATGAATTCTAAGAGGCTTGGGTGAGGTACCTCCAGGTTCCTCATTCGCCATGTCATGTCTAGGTCCTAGGCTTAGGTCATTGGTATTAAAGCATAAGATTTTGAACAATTCTTAGAGTCTAACATACTGCATCGAATAGGGCATTTTTCATGGTTGTGAAGTGCACCACAACTATGAATATGAGAATATGGAATGTCTAAGAAAGTTTTTCCTTTATTCATGATTTATGTTGTTCCTTAGAGTCGTCCTAAGACTTCCTCTAACTAACGATTTATTTGTGTTCTTTAGATAATGCATATTCATAATGAGGACCAAGCTCCTCTGGTTCCCGATATTCCACATCATGAGGAAGAAGTCACACATGTGGAATTATGAGACATCATCACTTTGTTTGCCCAAGCCATAGCCATCCAAACTAACCAAGGCATTATTCCTCCTTCTCCTCCTCAAGGGCCTACTCTGGCTTCTAAGATCCGGGAATTCAAGAGAATGAATCCACCCAAATTTGAAGGTTCCAAGGTAGAGGAGGACCCTATGGAGTTTATTGAGAAATGTTATCAAATTATAGCTATCATGGGAGTACCTCCAAGTGAAAAGGCTGAGCTAGTGGCCTATCAACTCCAGGGCGTGGCAAGGATTTGGTATGAGCAATGGGTTGCTAAAAGGGGTGAAGACATGGAACTAATATAATAAGAAGAGTTCAAGGGTGCCTTTCTAGATTGGTTCTTTCCTTTAGAGCTAAGGGAGAAAAAGATTCAAGAGTTCATCAATCTCCGCCAAAGAAGCATGAGTGTGAGGGAGTATGCCCTCAAATTTACTAAATTTTCTAAGTATGCTCCTTTCATGATTTCCAACCAAAGGAAAGGATGAGCAAGTTCATTTCTGACATTTCTAGTTTGGTGTCCAAGGAATGTAAGATGGCCATATTAGTCAAAAAGATAGATATCTTCAGAATCATGATATATACGGAACAAATTGAGGATGCAAAGTTGAGAGAGAGGTCAAGAGGGTTTAAGAAGGCTAGAGGTGATGGAAGAGGGTTCAATCACTAAAGGTCCGGTTATAGTGGTAGTGGAAAGAGCCAAGGTGGGCAATGATTCATGGGGCAAGTTCCCACCAATACTCCTCCTCCAAGGTTCAACAAGGACAAGGGTACTAATCTGATGGCTCCAAGGGAGAATGTTGGTGCTCAAGCTTTTTTTGCTTGCAAGAAGTGTGGGAAGACTTACAAAAGGGAATTCTTAGCCGGCTCCAATACATGCTTCAAGTGTTGTAAACTGGGTCATCAAACTAAAGATTGTAGAGGGAGTAGTGGTAGGCCTCAAGGATAAATCTCTCATGGTCAACAAGCCCATGGAGGTGTCCAACGCACTAATCGCTTTTATGCTTTGCATGAGAAAAAAGAGGTTGAGGAACCTCCTGATGTTGTTACCAGTATGTTAAAGGTCTTTTGTTTTGATGTGTATGCATTATTAGATCTGGGTGCTAGCTTGTCATTTGTTACTCCATTCCTTGCTAATAGGTTTAATGTTTTACTCAAAATGCTATTAGATCTCTATTTAGTGTCTACCCCCATTGGTGAGTCGATTTTTTCTAGAAAGGTCTATAAGGGTAGTCCCATTTCCATCTTGCATAAAGTTTTTCCTTTTGATCTCATTGAGTATGACATGGTAGATTTTGATGTTATTCTGGGGAAGGATTGGTTGCATACATCTTGTGCTTCTATAGATTATAGAACTCATAGAGTCATATTCCAATTTTATCAAATGAGACTATTCTTGAATAGAAGGGTCATGATTCGATAGTTAAGGGTAGATTCATTTCTTATCTTAAGGTCCGAAATTTAATTTCTAAGGGTTTCATCTACCATATTGTGAGGGTTAGGTATGTTGACTCCAAAAGTCCTTCTCTTGAATTGGTTCAATGAGTTTACCGATGTCTTTCCCGATGATCTTTCTGGTATCCCTCCTGAAAGTGAAGATTTCGATATTGAAATTCTCCTTGATACCCAACCTATCTCTATTCCACCCTACCAAATGGCCCCGATGGAATTAAAGTATTTAAAGGAATAATTGAAGGACTTGTTAGAAAAAGGATTCATAAGGCCAAGTATTTCACCATGGGGTGCTCCCATATTATTTGTCAGGAAGAAGGATGGGTTGCTTTGAATGTGCATCGACTACCAACAATTGAACAAGGTGACCATTAAGAACAAATATCCGATTCCTAGGATTGATGACCTATTTTACCAATTGCAAGGGGCAAGTCATTTCTTAAAAATTGATCTTCGGTCCAGCTATTATTAATTAAGAGTAAGGGAGTGTGACATTCCCAAGATAGCATTTCAAACAAGATATGGTCACTTTAAGTTTTTAGTGATGTCATTTGGATTGATGAATACACCGATAGTGTATATAGATCTAATGAATAAGGTGTTGAAACCCTACCGTGATATATTTTTGGTGGTATTCATTGACTATATTATAATTTATTCTCGAGGTGAGGAAGAACATAGGAGTCACATAAGAATCGTGTATCAAACCTTGAGGGATAGGCAATTGCTTGGCAAATTTAGTAAGTGTGAATTTTTGTTGAAATAGGTGGTGTCTCTTAGTCACATAATGTTCGGTGATAGGATCAAGACTGATTCTAAGAAAACCAAGGTGGTAGGAATTGGCCTAAACCCTTTTCTCCTTTCGACTATAGGAGGTTTTTGGGTCTATCCAGGTATTATAGAAGGTTTGTTGAAGGGTTCTCTTTCATATCATCTTCTACGATGAAATTGACTCAAAAAAAGGCAAATTTCCTTTGGACAGATGAGTGTGAGAGGAGTTTCCAAACATTGAAAGATCGACTTAAAAGGTTTTGTGGTGTGTTGTGATACTTCATGTAACACCTCGAAAGTCAGAAAGTTAGACCCAAAGAAAAACTTTCCCAAAATAAGGATTAACTTTAGATTGACAAGTATTCCTACGACTCGTATAATTTCCTACGAGTCGTAAGGACGAGTCGTAGAGGGAAGCCTTAGGGCTTGTTCCGGACCAAAGTTTAGGAGAGGTAATATGAATCTGTAGGATTGGTCATAGGCGAGTCACAAAGATGACTCATAGAGAAAGATTAGAGATAGATTTTTTAGAGTTTTGGGAAGCCTACCGGATGAAACGTTTCTACAACTCATCGAAGTGTCTTCGAATCATATAACCCAATCATAAAGTTGTCTGAATCAGAATTAAATAAGGGGAATTTTGGTATTTTCCCTATATTCGATCAATATTTGTAGATATTTTTGGAACTAGATTCAGTTTGTAATTTTTCATAAACACTCCTAAAACCTTTTCATTTCCACATTATTTCCCAAACAAGTTTTAGACTTCTCTCCGCAAGTTCCTTAAGATTTCATCATCTTCATCAAGCTTTTGTTAGTGTTTCTTCAATATCAAGTCTTCTTTTTCAATTTCAACTTCAATTTCAATCATGGTATGTGTGGATTCATTCATCGGCCCTTCCAACTATGGAGTCCAAGGTTCTTCTCAAATTATTCTTATGATTTTCAATTTAGAAGCCCTAATTTCAATGGTTATGCATTGGGTTTTCTTACTTATGATGAATTCTATGATATTTTATTAAGTCACCTACCTAATTGATGTTATTTTCATGAATTGTCTATGGATTGTTAAAACTAGTATGATCATGCATTTTTTAATCCAATCTTCCAGTTTTTTTGACAATATATTCAAGTTTTACCCTAATTTCAAGTATGAATCATTATTATGATTTTAATAATAATCAAATTATGAATTTTATGTAAGTTATGAAAGAAGGTGACTTAGGGACGTATGTTGGTGACCAAGGGACCTCATGATATTAATTATTTAAGTATGATATTGTAATGATGAAAGGCTAATACTCACATTGCAAGTATGTTAGGAAAATGAGCTAATGCATGTTAAACGTATGTACAATTTTGCATCATATATATTAAGTATGATCACTACATATATATTCTGTGGGATTTGATTTAGATCCAAATGATGACTTGAGGTGGGGGATCGACCTATGGAGTCCTTATATAAAGTCACTTGTCTCATAACTAAGTGACACCGTAGGATTGCTCTTTATGGCCTAGCTAGTAGATCCACATATAGCGTATGTACATGACCCACCTAGCGGGGTAGAGTCTACCTTGGAAACTATATTCCCTATCTTCCGTTGTATGGGGAGACAACGAGATTCCATATCATAGCTCGCATGGTCTTATTGTTGGCTATGGTTCTATCCCATATATGTATATTTCTTTGTGTTCCTTTATGATTTCAACTATGTCTCCAAATGCTTTGATCATTATGATTTTCTCATGACTTTACTTATCCATTTTATCATGTACCTTATTGATCATTGCATCCTATGATTTATATTGCGTGTCATGTCCACATACTTAGTATACTTAAACTTACTAACGCATATTGTTGCCTACATTGTTCCATAATGTAGGTGTCAAGGATCATATTCCTACACGTAGCTAGTTGAGCTTCCATTTGATGAAATTTTGGTGAGTCATCATCTATCCAGGAATGGTAATGAGTTGTGTTCTTTCAAGGACTTTCATTTATTTATGATTGAGCATGAGCTAGGGATATGTCTTTTCCCTCGCCCTTATTGTTTAGTAGAGGCATTTGTTGGGAAAAAATGAAATAGAGTCTTTATAGTCAACATTACAATCTCTTTTTATGATTCATACTTGGACTCTTTCTTATGCTATGTTCCACTTTATTTTATCTTATGTATACTTATGATATGTCAAGATGCTTGGTTGGAACCCTTTGGGGTTTTGATCATCGTGTTATGCCTAGGCCCTATGTCGGATCATGACAAACTAGATATCAGAGCATAAAGTTTATGATGTCCTAGGATATCCAACATGCTGCATCAAGTAGCGTCTTATTCATAGATGTAAAGCATTCCACATCAATGAATAGGAGGCTATAAGGAGTTTTAAGAAATCCTCACTTCTTTCATGATTTGTATCGTGTGATAGAGTGTGTTCTAATACTTCTTTTCCCTAACGATTGTCCTTTGCGATTTTCAAAAAATGCCTCCAAGAGCACCTATGCAAAAAGGAATCAATGCTAATATACCCCAAGCTCGTCTGGTTCATCAAGAGAATGGTCCCCTACATGACTAAGTGACTAATGTGGAGTTTCGGACCACTATTACCATGCTAGCCCAAGTTGTGGCCAACCAAGGGGTTGCGGCTCTTCCTAATATTCCTACTCCAACATATTTCATAATTTTGCATGCATATGATAAGAAAAGTTGAAATGCAAGGATTTCAAGTAATTGAGCAAGGACAACTTAATACCTTAGGTTTGGGTAGAGGGAAAAAGATGAGGCTATTACTTAAACATATCCTCTTCCTCTTTCCATGTAGCACTTTTGATTTGTTGATTCCTCCAAAGGACTTTAACAGATGCAACTTCTTTGTTCCTCAATCTCTTAACTTGTCGGCCCAAATTTTCAATCAAAACTTCTTCATAGGTCAAGTTTCTTCAACATTCACTAGTCTTAAAGGAACAATGGAACTAGGATCACCCACACATTTTTTCAACATAGACACGTGAAACACCAGATGAACCATGGCCATTTCCAATTGTAATTCCAACTCATATGCAACCTTACCAACACGTCTCACTATTCTATAAGGCCCTACATATCTAGGGCTCAATTTCCCTTTCTTACCAAATCGAACCACACCTTTCATGGGTGAAACCTTTAAATACACCCAATCGTCCACATTAAACTAGAGATCCCTTCTTCTAGTGTCAGAATAGGACTTTTGATGACTTTGAGCCTTCTTCAACCTTTCTCTAATGATCTTCACCTTCTCTAAAGTATCAAGTACCAAATCGGGGCCCAACAAGGTCATCTTGCCTACTTCGAACCAACCAACTGGTGATCTACATCGTCTCCCATACAAAGCCTCAAACGGCGCCATCTCAATACTTGAGTGTTAACTATTATTATAGGAAAACTCGATGAGAGGTAGATGATCATCCCAATTCCCTTTAAACTCCAACACACAAGCCCTTAACATATCCTCTAGTGTTTGAATCGTCCTTTCGGCTTCCTCATCCGTTTGAGGATAGAATGTTGTGCTCAACTTTACCTTAGTACCGAGGCCTTTTTGAAATGATCTCCAGAAGTGAGAAGTGAATTGGGTACCACGATCCGAAATAATGGATAACGGCACACCATGCAACCTCACCAACTCCTGAATATACAACTTGGCATAGTCTTCAGTACTATAGGAAGTTTTAATCGGTAGGAAGTGAGCTGACTTAGTCATTCTATCAATAATTAACCAAATCGAGTCATGAAGCTTCCGGGTATGAGGCAAACCCACTACAAAATCCATATTCACATCTTCCCACTTCCAAGTAGGGATTTCAATGTCTTAGGCTAGGCCACTCGGCCTTTGATGTTCGGTCTTCACTTGTTGGCAATTTGTACATTCGGACACAAACCTTGCTATGTCTTTCTTCATGCCACCCCACCAATACAACTCCTTTAAGTCTCGGTACATTTTCGTTGAACCAGGATGAATGGAGTATCTAGAATTATGAGCTTCCATAAAGATCAAACTCCTTAGGCCATCAACATCTGGAACACATATCCGACCTTGGTATTATAGAACCCCATCTCCCCCTTGGGAAAAGACCTCTATCTTTTTTTCCTTTACCAACTTCTTTAACTCAATAAACTTTGGGTCAAGATCTTGCTTTGTTTTAACATCTACCACCAAAGAGGATTCAGACCTATTTTGAACAACCATACCCCCATCATTAGTACTACCCAACTTCACCCCTAATCTAGCCAATCAGTGAACATCTTTCACCAACTCCCTCTTTCTTTTATCCACACGGGCCACACTCCCCATAGACACTCTACTAAGTGCATCAGCAACCACATTGGCTTTACCCGGATGATAGTGCACTCAAGTCATAGCCAACCAAGGGAATCAAGGTGTTCCTCCTCCCCAAATGTAAAATCCAGCCTCTAAGATTCGAGATTTCCAAAGGATGAATCCGCTCGAGTTTGATAGTTCTAAACTAGATGAGGCCCATAGAGTTTATTGATGAGGTGTACCGAATTGTGGCTATCATGGGTGTTCCACTGCATGAAAAGGCCAAGCTAGTAGCCTATTAACTCAAAGGTATGGCTGAGTGTGGTATGAACAATGAGTTGTTGAGAAGGATGAATAAATGAGGCCGATAGGATGGGAAGAGTTCAAAGGTGTCTTCCTAGACCGCTTCTTCCTATTGGAGCTAAAGGAGCCCAAAATCTAAGAGTTCATCAACCTCCATCAAGGGAGTATGATCATGAGGGAGTATACTCTTAAATTCACTAAGTTGTCAAAGTATGATCCCTTTATGGTCTCTGACTCAAGAGCTAGGATGAGCAAGTTTATATTTGGTGTCTAAAGCTTGGTGTTCAAGGAGTGCAAAACAACTATGTTGGTCAATGAGATGGACATCTCTCGGTTAATGACTTATGCAAAACAAATTGAAAAAAAGAAGTAGAGAGAGAGATCGAGGGGGTTCAAAAAGGCTAGAGTGGATGGTGGAGGGTTTAACTCTCAAAGATCCGGTTATGGTAACAATGACAATGGCCAAGGTGGGCAACGGTTTGTGGGACAAGACTCCACCAATACTCCTCCTCCAAGGTTCAACAAGGACAAGGGTGCTAAACCAATGGTTCTAAGAGAGAATGTTACTACTCAAACTTTCCCCTCTTGCAAAAAGTGTGGAAGGACTCACAAAGGGGAATGCTTAGATGGCTCCAATGCATGCTTTAAGTGTGGGAAGCTGGGCCACCATGCTAAGGATTATAGAGATGGTGGTGTTAGGCTTCAAGGCCAAATTGATCATGGTCAACAAGTCCAACGAGGTGTCCAACGCACCAACCACTTTTACGCCTTACATCGGAGATGAGAGGTTGAGGACGCACCTAATATCATTACTGGTATGTTAAAGGTCTTTGCTTTTGATATGTATGCACTATTAGATCCAGGTGAAAATTTATCATTTGTTACTCCATTCTTTGCTAATAGGTTTGATGTGTTAGTCAAAATATTATTAGAGCCCTATTTGGTGTCTAACCCTGTTGGTGAGTCGGTTATTGCTAGGAAGGTCTATAAGGGTTGTCTCTTGTCTATCTTGCATAAAGTTATTCCTTGTGATATAATTAAGCTTGACAAGGTAGATTTTGATGTCATTCTTGGGATGTATTGGTTACATGAATCTTATGCTTCCATAGATTGTAGGACTCATCGAGTCAAGTTCCAATTTCCAAATAAGTCTGTCATTGAATAGGAGGGTCGTGATTAGGTGGTGAAGGGTAAGTTTATTTCTTATCTTAAGGCCCAAAAAATAATTTTTAAGGGTTGTATTTACCAAATTGTGAGGGTTAGGGATGTCGACTCCGAAAGTCTCCCTCTTGAGTCGGTTCTCATAATAAATGAGTTCCCTGATGTCTTTTCCGATGACCTTCCCAGTGTCTCTCCTAAAAGGAAAGTTGATTTTGGTATGGATCTTCTCCCTGATACCCAACCTATCTCTATTTCTCCTTACTAGATGGCCTCAACAAAATTAAAAGAGCTGAAGGAACAATTAAAGGACTTGTTAGAAAATGGGTTCATAAGACCAAGTATTTTACCATGGGGTGCTCCCGTGTTATTTGTGAGAAAGAAGGATGGGTCGCTTCAAATGTGCATAGACTATCAGCAATTAAATAAGATGACCATTAAGAATAATTACCCACTCCCTAGAATAGATGACTTATTTGATCAATTGCAAGAGGCAATTCACTTCTTCAAGATCAACCTTCGGTCCAGCTATCACCAACTATGGGTGAGGGAGTGTGACATTCCCCAAATGGCTTTCTGAATAAGGTATGGTCACTTTGAGTTTGTGGTGATAAGTTTTGGGTTGACGAATGCGCCGGCGGCGTTCATGGACTTGATGAATAGGGTGTTCAAACCTTACCTTGATATGTTTATAGTGGTCTTCATTGATGATATTTTGATTTACTCTCGGGGTGAGGAAGAACATAAAATCACTTTAGAGTTGTACTTCAAACGTTGAGGGATAGGCTATTGTTTGAAAAATTTAGTAAGTGTGAATTTTGGTTGAAGAAGGTGGCATTTCTTGGTCATATATTATCCGGTAATGGGATCAAGGTTGATCCTACGAAAATGGAGGCAGTCAAGAATTGGCCTAGACCATTGTCCCCTTCAGATATTAAGAGCTTCTTGGGTCTAGCCGGGTACTATAGAATGTTCATCAAAGGATTTTATTCCATCTCATCTCCTATGAAGAAATAGACCCAAAAGAAAGCAAAATTCATATGGACGGATGAGTGTGAGAAGAGTTTCCAGACTTGAAAGATTGACTTACCTCTACTTTTGTTTTGACTCTACTAGAAGGATTAGAAGGGTTTGTAGTTTATTGTGATGCTTGAAGATTGGTTTAGGTTGTGTTTTAATGCAAAATAAAAAGGTCATATCCTATGCTTCTAGATAATTAAAGGTGCATAAGTGTAACTAACCTACCCATGACCTTGAATTGGTGACTATTATTTTTCCTCTGAAGATTTGGAGGCATTACCTCTATGGGGTGCATGTGGATATGTATAACGGTCATAAAAGTCTTCAATATGTGTTCACCTAGAAGGACTTTAATCTAAGGCAAATGAGGTTGCTAGAACTCCTTAAGAACTATGATATGAGTATCATTCGAGTAAAGTCAATATGGTTGATGATACACTTAATAGAGTGTCTATGGGGGTGTGGCCCATGTGGATGAAGGGAAGAGGGAGTTGGTGAAAGATGTTCACCGGTTGGATAGATTAGGGGTGAAGTTGTATGGTACTGATGATGGTGGTATGGTTGTTCAAAATAGGTCTGAATCCTCTTTGGTGGTGGATGTTAAATCAAAGAAAGATCTTGACCCGACGTTTATCGAGTTAAAGAAGTTGGTGAAAGAAAAAAAGATAGAGGTCTTTTCCCAAGGGGGAGATGGGGTGCTATACTACCAAGGTCAACTATGTGTTCCGGATGTTGATGGCCTAAAAAGTTTAATCTGGATAGAGTCTCAGAATTCTACATACTCTATTCATCTCGGTTCGATGAAAATGTACCAAGACTTAAATGAGTTCCATTGGTGGGTTGGCATGAAGAAGGACATAGCAAGGTTCATGTCGGAATGCCCGAATTTCCAACAAGTGAACGCCGAACATCAAAGGCCAGGTGGTCTAGTCCAAGACATTAAAATCCCTATTTGGAAGTGGGAAGATGTAAATATGGATTTTGTAGTGTGTTTGCCTCATACCCAGAAGTGTCATGATTCGATTTGGGTAATTGTTGATAGAATGACTAAGTCGGCTCACTTTCTGCTGGTTAAGACTTCTTATAGTGCTGAAGACTATGCTAAGTTGTATATTCGGGAGTTGGTAAGGTTGCATGGTGTGTCGTTATCTATTATTTTGGATCGTGGTACCTAATTCACTTCTCACTTTTAGAGATTGTTTTAAAAGGGCCTCGGTACTAAGGTAAAATTGAGCACCACATTCCATCCTCAAATAGAGGGGCAAGACAAAAATATGATTCAAACACTATCATCCGGGTAAAGCCAATGTGGTTGCTGATGCACTTAGTAGAGTGTCTATGGGGAGTGTGGCCCGTGTGGATGAAAGAAAGAGGAAGTTGGTGAAAGATGTTCACCGATTGGCTAGATTAGGGGTGAAGTTGGGTAGTACTAATGATGGGGGTATGGTTGTTCAAAATAGGTCTGAATCCTCTTTGGTGGTAGATGTTAAAACAAAGCAAGATCTTGACCCAAAGTTTATTGAGTTAAAGAAGTTGGTAAAGAAAAAAAAATAGAGGTATTTTCCCAAGGGGGAGATGGGGTTCTATAATACTAACGTCGGATATGTGTTCTAGATATTGATGGCCTAAGGAGTTTGATCTTGATGGAAGCTCATAATTTTAGATACTCCATTCATCCCGGTTCAACGAAAATGTACCGAGACTTAAAAGAGTTGTATTGGTGGGGTGGCATGAAGAAGGACATAGCAAGGTTTGTGTCCGAATGTACAAATTGCCAACAAGTGAAGGCCGAACATCAAAGGTCGGGTGGCCTAGCCTAAGACATTGAAATCCCTACTTGGAAGTGGGAAGATGTGAATATGGATTTTGTAGTGGGTTTGCCTCATACCCGGAAGCTTCATGACTCAATTTGGGTAATTATTGATAAAATGACTAAGTCAGCTCACTTCCTACCGATTAAAACTTCCTATAGTGTTGAAGACTATGCTAAGTTGTATATTCGAGAGTTGTTAAGGTTGCATAGTATGCCATTATCCATTATTTCAGATCGTGGTACCCAATTCACTTCACACTTCTGGAGATCATTTCAAAAAGGCCTCGGTACTAAGGTAAAGTTGAGCACAACATTCCATTCTCAAACGGATGGGCAAGTCGAAAGGACGATTCAAACACTAGAAGATATGTTAAGGGCTTGTGTGTTGGAGTTTAAAGGGAATTGGGATGATCATCTACCTCTTATCGAGTTTGCCTATAATAATAGTTACCATTCAAGTATTGAGATGGCGCCATTTGAGGCTTTGTATGGGAGACAATGTAGATCACCAGTTGGTTGGTTCGAAGTAGGTGAGATGACCTTGTTGGGCCCCGATTTGGTACTTGATGCTTTAAAGAAGGTGAAGATCATTAGAGAAAGGTTGAAGACGGCTCAAAGTCGTCAAAAGTCCTATTCTGACACTAGAAGACGGGATCTTGAGTTTAATGTGGATTATAGGGTGTATCTGAAGGTTTCACCCATGAAAGGTGTGGTTCGATTTGGCAAGAAAGGGAAATTGAGCCCTAGATATGTAGGGCCTTATAGAATCGTGAGACATGTTGGTAAGGTTGCATATGAGTTGGAATTACCATTGGAAATGGCCATGGCTCATCCGGTGTTTCACGTGTCTATGCTGAAAAAACGTGTGGGTGATCCTAGTTCCATTGTACCTATGGGAGTAGTGAATATTGAATAAAACTTGACCTATGAAGAAGTTCCTGTGGAAATTTTGGACTGGCAAGTTAAGAGATTGAGGAACAAACAAGTTGCATCTGTTAAAGTCCTTTGGAGGAATCAACAAATAGAAAGAGCAACATGGGAAGCGGAAGCGGATATGATTAAGATATACTCTCATCTTTTCCCCTCTACCCAAACCTAAGGTACTAAGTTGCCCTTGCCCAATTACTTGAAATCTTTACATCTCAACTTTTCTTGTCATATGCTTGCAAACTTATGAAATATATTTTAAATGATATTTTAAATTACACTGTTGCATTAATGATAGGTTGTTTGTTAACACTCTACTCTACTCAAACTAAGTCTTTTCTCATTAGAGGACGAATGTTCCCAAGGGGGAGATAATGTAACATCCCCTAAAAACGTTGTATACGATATTTTAATTCTCGTCTAAACATGATATAGCCTCTGTATTTTGGGCATAACTATTCATAGAAATATCCAAATTGAGTGATTTAAATTTATGCATAACCACAATATCATTACCTACAACTTTTATGAAGACCATATTTTAATTTTCGGAGTTTAAGTAGGTCAAATAAATTAATATTCGTAAGGTAGGATGCTGTGATGGAAATGAGTATTTATAGAGGAAAAATCATATCTCACTGTAGGTTTATCCAAATTAGTTGATTCTTGAACGATATGAAACTAGACTTCTATATCTACAATTCTTATGAAGACACCAAATCCTAATAAGTAATTTATCTTATTCAAACGCAGCTCCGAAAAAGAGTATTCTGTCAAAGATAACTCATTTCACCTACCATAGAAAGATCTGGATAAATTGACATCACTCATGACATAAATTGTCCTCCATTTAACATCATCCATGATATTAATATATTCCATTAAATTTTCTGATTTTTCTTTATAATTATTTTATTTATTGTTAGGTCCCTCTTTCCCACCTATAAATACCCACCTTATTTCCTCATTTTATTCATCAAGCTTTCTCAAGCAAATCTTCTCTCTATACACTTCTTTACACATTCTCAAATATAGTTTTAGTTCTTAGTAGTGAAGAAATACTATTTCGGTGATTCATATACTCCGGGTAGTACACAAAACGCTCTGGCGAGGAGAGAAGCTAGGACTCAAGAGTGTTCATTAAGTCTTTCGGTACCAACTAAAGCTTCGGTCTCCAGGTATGTAAGGCTTCAATGAGAGTATTTCTTCCACTCTCATGTCTAAATTATTTTGATTATATGATAAATTATATTTATTTTCTTTAAGCTCTACTCTAAGTTATGTGGGTATTTATCCATGGGTTCTTCCACCCATGTAGTCCAAAAACTCTTTCAATTAAGTCTCTTGATTTCAAGTAATATTTTCTTATGGTAATTGTTAATTTTACTTAATAGTATGAATCATGGTTAAACTAATGATTATTGCTCTATTTTGATGTAACATAATTTCATATGTATGAATTGATGGTTTACAAGTAATTCCTCTATTTATCTATTTAAAGGTTCTTGAAATTCATGGTGGGTTGTTTAAAGCATGATTTTTAATTAATGGATTTCAAAGTATTTATGTATATTTATTTACATACATATTTACAAGTTGAAGTAATTTAAACCCATCTAGTTTTACTATGTTTTTAATAAAGTTTGACTTGAAAGCTTTGACTTCAAATAAATGTTTATGAAAGCAATATCTATGATCAAAAAGGGAGTCTTATGAAATGAAAAAATGATGAAATGATATGAATGATGGATTCTTTATGCAATAAGGACAATTCTTGCATATTTGAATTATCAAATGTTTTAATGAGCTATTCTACCAAATATGATGTTTGAATTCTCAAGTTATATGCTATGAATATTTTGAAGTATTAAACTATTCCGTGGGATTAACTTAGCACCGAATGAGGCATTGAGGTGGGATTCGGTAAGGGAATCCTAGTAGCAACCCCTTGTCTCATTAACTATGTGCCAACATAGGAGCCCTTGTAGGCTTAGGCTAATGGATCCATAAATAGCCCTTAAAGTTAAAGTTAAAGAAATGAATGAAGTTGACGGAGTTCTACCTGGCAAGTAGTCTCCCCGGCCAACGTAGGGGATTATGTTGGATTCCATATAATAGCTCGCATGGTCTTAAATGTCGGTTATGGTTAATTTCCCACAAAATGAATGTTTTAAAGGATATATATATGATTCATTATGCATACATTAAATTATGTTCCATATTACATAAATGTTTTAATGTTTTCCTCAATGTTCATGCATCCTTACATACTTAGTACATTCAAAGTACTAACGCATACTCTTTTTCCTACATGATATCACCATGTAGGGATCAGTGCTCCTCCTCATTCTCCTCCACGTGGCTAGTTGATATTCCATTGAAGACTACTTTTGGTGAGTTCCCATGTTCCGGGAATAATACTCCTTTATCTTTCTAGCTTATGATATGTTAAGATATTTTACTATGGCATTTCTTCTATTATAATTAAGGGTGAGCTAGGGACTTGTCTTAGCCCCATTAAATCTAATAGTTAGAGGTATTGTTGGACATATGTAAGTTGAAGATTTACTATTATGATTTCTGCTTATTTATTTATCATCATTACCTATGAAAGGCTAAAAGAATGCTAAGAGGCTTGATTGAGGTACTTTCGGGTTCCTCATTCGCCATGTCACGTCTAGGCCCTAGGCTTGGGTCGTGACAATATGAATCACCGAAATAGTTTTTCTACACTACTAAAAACTAAAATTATATTTTGAGAATGAGTATGTCACGACCCACTTTTCATCAGGTCATGATGGCACCTACTATAACCCTCTAGTAGGTAAGCCAACCCGTCAACCCAGAACTTCAAGTAATGTGTTTGAAGGCAAAAACTATATAAGAGCATTGAATTATAAAAGTAAACAGAATGAATAAGCGGAAGTAAACCAAAACATGTTTTAAACAACAAAAGATCCCTCCCAGAATCTGGAAGTCACAAGTACAGAGCTGCTACAAATAAAATATGAGTACAAGTCCCGAAAGTGGACCAAAAAGATATAAAATAACTGGCTAGTCTCAGAAGGCAAAAGACGGGCCATCCATTCTGAAGGAGACAGAAGTGATCCAAAAACGCCAAGTTATCACCCTAGTCTCCGAATCTGACTACAACAAGATCGATCTATTCGTGACAGTAGCTGGTGCTCGGTCCTGCATCACGAAAATAGATGCAGAGTGTAGTATGAGTACCAAGACAACAGGTACCCAGTAGGCATCATAGGCCGACTGAGCAGAAAAGGTGAAAACAATATGAAAAAGAGGAATAAGCCTAAATAGGAATCAACATAAGCATCTAAAGTGAAAAGAGTACTATCTACTAGAGCTACAGCTAACTATACCCAACTGGGCCCCCATAAGCCCAGCCGGGACACTCGTACGCAAGTTAAATAAAAACCCGAACGAACCCCCATAAGTTCGCCGAGTACACAGAATAGCTACAACTACCAAGGCTAGGAACCAAGAATATGCGATGTCAGGAACCGAAGTACTGTATCATTTCCAAAACCCAGAATCTCCAAGAGTCAATCGATCTAGGGGTGACTTAGGGGTCGAGGCTGGGACTGGGACCCAGAGGCTCACCCGAATGTTCATAGTGGCCAAGGCCGGGACTGGATACCCGGATACTTGCCATAATACATCAGTACGGTCGAGGCCGGGACTGGGTACCCGGATGCTCGCCGTAATACATCGGTGCAGTCGAGGCCTGGACTGGTACCAGGATGCTCGCTGTAACACATCGATATGATCGAGGCCAGGACTGGATACCCGGATGCTCGTCGTAATACATTGGTGCGATCGAGGCCGGGACTGTATACCCGGATGCTCGCCGTAATACATCGGTGCAGTCGAGGCCTGGACTGGTACCAGGATGCTCGCTGTAACACATCGATATGATCGAGGCCAGGACTGGGTACCTGGATGCTCATAGATAATTTATCCCATGGTTTCGAATATATCCTTTCCAACTAATCAACAACAGTACCGAGAATTTCCTCCCCAATGTGTCAACTGATATGCCGCCAAAACTTGAACCGGAGTCGAAGCCAAACGATCATGAATTCTAGTATTGCCAACGCATCTCAAAAGTTATGACTATATCGAGTTATGGGTGGGAGTGTTATTAAGAACAAGGGTATCGCCTAGCTAAGGCCAACTACTAGGCACTAGCCCGCTACACCATTCTACAGGGATCTAAGTCCACCGGAGCGACGCCGGGCATATAAAGCAAGTTTACATCCTATACTAAGGCCAACATACTCCACAGTATCAACAACATGCTCATTCAACTCTCCTTATAATACTAACAAATAACGATAAGATACACATGCTTCTAAATACCTAAAAAAACCTAATAACAAGTCTAAAGCATGATTCTAACACCTATACTAAGGCCAACATACTCCATAGTATCAACAACATGCTCACTCAACTCTCCTTATAATATTAACAAATAACGATAAGATACACATGCTTCTAAATACCTGAAAAACCTGATAATAAGCCTAAAGCATGATTTCTAACACCTATACTAAGGCCAACATACTCCACAGTATCAACAACATGCTCATTCAATTCTCCTTATAATACTAACAAATAACGACAAGATACATCTACTTCTAAATACCCGAAAATCCCGATAACAAGCCTAAAACATGATTTCTAACACCTGAGATATACAATTAAACTACCCAACCAAAATCCCAACTATTTCAACATGCTTTCACACATTCCAACTCAATCTAAAGAAAGGTAAACCGTAGCCTACCTGTAGGCCAAACACGCGGGCTCCAAATCACTGTGCTGGAGCTTTTCCCTTTCGAACGGCCTCGGAACGCTGCCAAGCTGTTAAAAATAGAACCACAACGTCGATACGGTCGTTTAGACACTAATTTCATAATTTTTGGAAATGGACCAATTTTGGGTCGAAAACGGGAATTGTGGGGCCCACATACGAAATTCCAGATTTGACCCCCAAAACAGGTTCTAAACGTCACCCCAAGCACACAAATCAGATTTTTAACATAATTCGGGGTGGGAAATTACGTAAGACGATCAAAAATCAATTCCCACATTTTTAAACTAAGAAAACGATATAAGGCAGCCTCTTTACACGTCGATTTCTCAAAAACGAAATACTGTCAATCAAAACAAATTATACCATGACGTTCCTTGCGAAAAACCCCACAATCTAGCCTCAAGAATCACTCAAAACGGAGTTATATTGACCAAGATACACTCTTTCAATTTTCAACAAAATTTCATTCCGAAAATGACTAAATCTGCTGCTTAAAATCAATTTATTACCTCGAACGACGTGCCAAAAATAGATTCTGAAACTTCCACGATGTTCTCCTTAAATTTCCACGCAAGATAGCCTCTGGAATCACCCAAATCGGATTTATATTGGTCAAGATATAACTTGTCAAAGTTCTTCAAAAATCCATTCCGAAAATGGATACTGCTGCAAATAAAATCACGATTTTTACCAGAATCGAATACTCCAAATCAGTTTTCAATTTCTCCAATGCATTCTCCACGAAAAACCTCACAATTTTGCCTTTTGAATCACCCAATTTGGAGCTCTAGAACTCAAGAAATGAGGGTTCAAAGTTGAGGAGAAAATCTGGTGCAAAAATCTGCACTATTGCACCAGATTTTTCTGGTTTTCTATTATTTAAAGTCTCCGAATGGACCCTCGGAATTCGTTCGGAATCCGATAAAAATAAACCAGATATGCTACCCTACTAAATTCGATATTTCGGACTCAATGGCGCATTCAGAATTCTCATACGAGGTTATTATAATAAAAAGTGGGTCCCACATCCAAGAGTCATTTTAAGTCATATTCCACAACGGGCCTTGATATTAGTCCGGAAGCCTCAAAAAGCGAACGAAGGGTCGTTCTAGACCAAAATCAACATTCCGGAACTAACCGCGCTGTCAGAATTTTTATTCGAGCGCTTTTTCCAAGAATGTTGACCAAAGTCAACTATAAGCTAAGTTTCAAAGTCAAAAGTGCCAAATAGCCCCAAACTCGTATTGATTGACTCGATAGTCATTCCAACAGTGCTACTAGCCTAATTTGGTCATTCCGGAGCTGATGGAACCATCAGAATTTGAATTCGAGATTTCGTTAGCCCAAAACTCAAAAAGTCGCAACTAAACTAACTTAGGCCTTTAAAATACCAAAATGGACTCGGGACCTCTAAAAATTCAACCAACACTTCTTCTAGACCAAAAACCATCTCTTGAATCCAACGGAGTTGTCGGAATTCCATTCCGAGTATCGGAACTCCAAAAGTTGACCAAAGTCAAACCTTGGCTTAAAGTTCCTCAAATTCTCAACTCAAGGCCTCAAATCTTCGTTACAGCTTCAAAACTGATTCCGTAAAGTCTGCTAAGCCTATTTCGACATTTCGGAGCTGCTGGAATCGACGGAATTCCATTCTGAGTCTCGTAGCTCCAATTGACCCCAAATACCACTTTTTAACACTTAAAGCTTATGAAACTCAAAATTTCCAAGGACTTAACTTTTAATAGAATTTTCTAAAAATCAACATCCGGTAACAATTAGAAATGACTCGAGGCATCTAAAGGGAGGGGTAAAATGGTCATTTTACAAAAATTCCAAAAATAACCTTGAGGGTCATTACAATGGAGGGACCTAACAATAATTAAAATAATTATAAAGAAAAATCTAAAAATTTAATGAAATATTATGATTTCATGGGTAATGTCAAATGGAGGTCTATTGATGTCATGGGTGATGTCAAATGGATCTAGATCTTTCCATGGTTGGTGAGATGAACATTCTTTTAACGGAATACCCTTTTTTGGAGCTGCGTTTGAAAAAGATAACTTTCTCATTAGGATTTGGTGTCTTAATATGAATTGTTGCTCTAGAAGTCTTATTTCATGTCATTTAAGAATCAACTGGTTTGGAGTATCCTACATTAATATATAATTTTTCTTCTACAAATACTCTATTTCGTCACAACATCATGTCTTGCAAAAATTAATTTATTTGACCACTTAACCTACGAAACCTAAAATATGGTCTTCAGAAAAGTTGTAGGCAATGATGTTGAGTTATTCAGAAATTTGAATTATCTAATTTGAACCATCTTATTAAAATTTATGCTCAAAATACAAAAGAGATATCATTTTCATCGAGAATTGGAACATCATATACAACGTTTTTAGAAGGTGTTACATTGTGATATTGAACTATATTTATGTGTTTACTTTAGTCAAGCCGTTCTATATAAATTGGAGGCAACGTAGCCGAAATGGGACTGTTCTGCGTACATGTGGAAGCGTTCATTAGTTTATTTTGTAGCTTTTGATTAATTCTTTATATTCAGTCGGTTAAATATACTGAGTACATATGGATTGTAATCATCCCTACTTCTGTGTCCCTTTTGATGAAGATATTAGCCAGGGTGTTCAGCGGTAGTTGATTCCAGCGGATACATTAATCATTGGATCTGTGGTGAGATATTAGGATCCAGATTGCCGCTAGTCCATCTTTCATGTCTAGTTTTTTCTATATTCAGAGACTTACACTGTGTATTCAAACTTAGATTTGTATTTAGATGTTCTTTACACTTATGACACCAGATTTTTAGATTATTTCGTTGTTGTTGCCCTTTTATTGTATTTATTCTGGCCTGACTTCTCTTTGGGAGTCTCATATGATTTTACTTTTTGACTTACACATTGGGATGGGGCTTGAGAATGTGTGTCATCATGACCTCGGTTTTTGGATCGTGATAATTTGCCTCCATTGTTGACCAAACTAAAGGGGGATAAGATAGTGATTTATTATTTCTCCTTTTTAATTTTTTTTAAGTTGGAACAACCTTTTACATGATTGGATGTCTTTGTCATATGTCGTGCCTGATTGATTCTCCTTGCATTAATTTAGAATCGAAGAGATCCTTACATAATATTTTTTTATTATTATTATTATTATTATTATTATTATTATTATTATTATTATTATTATTATTATTATTATTATTATTATTATTATTGTTGTTGTTATTGTTGTTGTTATTGTTGTTGTTGTTGTTGTTGTTATTATTATTATTATTGTTATTCATATTTATCTATTACTAATATTTTTACTAAGTGTTTCTGCATGTACCCAGAGTTTCACCCCGAGTAAGCTATTTGAACTAAATTCAAATAATATCTTTTATTCATTATTATGTATATTATTGACGTTAGACAAATATTAAACCACTCTTTATATTATTGTTTTACTCTATATTTTGTGTTTATTTTATATTTATTATACTTGTGCGATATGTTTATCTCCTCTTCAATTTAAAAAATGAATTCAGTAAGGACCCACAGTTGTGGATTCTGAAAGATGGTAATACCTTCCCTTCGGAATCACTTGAACCCCTTATCTAGAATCTATTGATTTTGTAAATATTTTTTTTATAATTAATTAGTTTCCTAATTATCCTAAAATTAGGTGACGACTCCTTAAAATAATATTATTTTTTAAATAATTAAATTGATCTTTTTATGAGTCCCAAGACGTTGTGCCTTATTTATAAAAATAGGGATGTAACAGAATTACGACTCTACTAGAACATAGAGGTTCTAACCATTATGGGTTAAATGAGGAGATTTTATTTTTATTATGTCATACATTGTATCTTTTATATTCTGTTGATTATTTATATATTGTACTTATTATTTATTCATTATCTGTTCAGTTATATGTATACTGTCATTTGCATTCATGGCATATTCCTTCAATCGACTCTAATTTTTTATATTTGAAAGAATAGTTTTGAGAACCCGCAACTTGTCTTTTTTATACATAACCCTTTTCAGAATGCGTGACAATTTATGAGTTCACCATGTGGTCAATGGTTGTCATAAGTTCCAACCCAAGTTGTCCGCTTGGGTTACCGGTCTTTCAAAAGCCACTCTTGATGATTCATAAAAATAACTGCTTAGTCAAAAGTTGTGGTTGTATAGTCAAAAGTTGCGGTTGCTTAATCAAAAGTTTTGGTTGTATAGTCAAAAGTTATGGCTACTTAGTCAAAAGTTGCGGCTCCTTAGTAAAAAGTTGTGGTTTTATAGTCAAACCTTATAGCTTCTTAGTCAAAAAGTTTGGTTGTATAGTCAAAATTTGTGGCTGTTTAGTCCAAAGTTGCGGCTACTTAGTCAAAAGTTGTGGTTGTTTAGTTAAAAGTTGCGGTTGTATAGTCAAAAGTTATGGCTGCTTAGTCAAAAGTTTTGATTGTATAGTCAAAAGTTATGGTTGCTTAGTCAAAAGTTGCAGCTGCTTAGTCAAAGGTTATGGCTATTTTAGTCAAAAGTTGTTGTCTTGTCAAAAATTATGGCTACCTAATCAATTATTGGAACTAGGTTTGACCTGATTCCTGTTTCAACGGGATACGTAGGTGCCACCGCAGCTCGGTCATTTTCTCCATAAGCTTTCCATTATTTTACAACAGAAGCTGGGGCAATTATTTTGAGAAGATCTCAAAAAAATTCCCAAGAAGACATTTGCTACAACATTGAATACCAGAGTTTGTTTAAGCTAGAACAGGGGCAAAAAATTTTAGGAAAATTCTCAAAAATTCAACCAAGGCTACATTCAGACACCATACTTGCGAGGCATCGCTCCGAGTTTGTCTACATCTTCTTATTAATTTTTGTACATGATGTTATATTTAGTATATATCTTTAATTTTTGTTATCTTACAACTTTATTAATTTTAAAAAAAATTGTTTAACTTTTTTTTAAAATTGGGTTGTCCGCCCTTCAATGTGACTCATTGGTTTCTCAATTCTGTTATTTTTTCTTTCAAAAAGTACATTTACTTTTCAAAACACATATTATGTGTCTTACATGTACGAACTACGCACACCTCATTCTCATCCAAATGAGATACGTAGGCAGCCCTTATAAGGTTCGATATTCTTTACTCATAAAATTTCAAAAGAGAAATATATATTAGTAGAATCATTGTTTTTAACTTAGTTGGTGCCAACACAGTTAGAGTGTGCATATGAAAGAACAACTAATACAATGGAGAGGACTGACTTCATGGTAAATCATAGATTCTTTTGGTACCTCTCATTCATACTTTTGTTACATATGAAAATATTTTCCTACATGCTTTCAAGATAAGAACAAAGTCAGCTTCACTGTTTCATGTGCATTGTGCAGTGAGTTTTGAATTAAATTCAATGTGTTGCATTGTTGATCTAGAACTTGGCCTGAATGTTATTGAGATAAAATTTTGAGTACTGTTTGATTTGAAAAATGACTGTAAGCCTTCTTTGACACGTTTGTGCTTTTCAAAGCCTACCAAATGACATTAATCCTAATCATATCCCACTGTGAACCTAAAACCTTTTTTTGGACAACCACATTTTTAGTCTATACCCTTTGTGAGTGCTTATACAAACTATCTCTCTCTTGACCTGATCTTTTTGAGCGCAGTGAAGACATATGAGTTACAAAAGAAGATTCAAAGTTCAAAGTTGTCAAAGACAAAAGTTGAAAAGTCCTTCAAAGTTTAGGATGCAAGAATGACTTCAAAAGATAAGAAAGTTGAAAATTTCCAAGAAGTTCAAGCAAGCAAAATTGCAAAATTGCAAAAAAAAAAAAAAGAAGAACACTCCAAACAAATAGGAGAAACTTCAAAAAAATAATTGAAAAAAAAAGCTCAAACAAAGTTAAGCTTCAAAAGAAGTCTAAAAGTACACAAGAAAGGGACAACAATAAGGATCAAGCACTAAAGGCATAACAAATGTTGAAAGAACAAATTTAGTGCAATGCTCAAGAAGGAATTAAGTCACTTTTATCCCAAATGACTATCCTACCCTTCCCTAAGTCTACATTACAAGCCAATAACAAATCCAACATGATTTTATTTCAAATGTTCTCACATTAGTGGAGATTAACATAAAGGCCAAGCCTATGGCATCACAATTGCATGTATTGAATATTTTTTGGAGTGTGAGTATACTTTACAAAATGTCCTCAAATCAAAACACTTTAAATCTGTGCAAATTAATACTTTCCTTTTGGTGAGAGCACTTGAAGCATGATTATGAGCCTAGTTCAAAACCTTTGTTTGAAGCAAAATGAACAAATCTTGTCGTCACTTAAGTACATTTGAGGTACCATTTGAAGCCATATGAATTACCTCGAAGTCTATCTCGGTTGAATGAGAAAGCATTGGTGAGATATTTCTATGCAATATTATTGTTGGTGCTAACTATAGTTAAAATATGTTTCCTCATTCGAAAAATAAAAATGGGTTGATACCCGCCTTTTAATACTTGTCAAAGGACTTTTCTTTGACCATTCACTATTGACACTTTTTTAAAGTTGATATGTTATTTCTTACAAAATGATACTATTTAAAATTGGTTTATCATGCCATTCAAAATGATACTTTTTTTAATTGGTTTGTCATGCCATTAAATGACACTTTTTGATTTGTTATTTCTTTTCAATTGACATTTTTTGTAAAATTCAGGATGTTATTTTGTTCGAAGTAAGACATTGGGAGATAGTAATAATAATAATAATAATAATAATAATAATAATAATAATAATAATAATAATAATAATAATAATAATAATAATAATAATAATAATAATAATAATAGTAATAATAGTAATAATAATAGTAATAGTAATAATAATAATAATAATAATAATAGTAATAATAATAATAATAATAATAATAGTAATAGTAATAGTAATAATAATAATAATAGTAATAGTAATAGTAATAGTAATAATAATAATAATAGTAATAATAATAATAATAATAATAATAATAGTAATAATAATAATAATAGTAATAGTAATAGTAATAATAATAATAGTAACAGTAATAATAATAATAATAGTAAGAGTAATAGTAATAATAATAATAATAGTAATAGTAATAGTAGTGGTAGTAATAATTATAATGATAATAATAATAATAATAATAATAATAATAGTAATAGTAATAATAGTAATAACAATAATAGTAATAATAATAATAATAATAATAGTAATAATAATAGTAATAGTAGTAATAATAATAATAATAATAATAATAATAATAATAATAATAATAATAATAGTAGTAGTAGTAGTAATAATAATAATAATAATAATAATAATAATAGTAATAATAATAATAGTAATAATAATAATAGTAGTAGTAGTAGTAGTAGTAATAATAATAATAATAATAATAGTAGTAGTAGTAGTAGTAATAGTACGCAATAAATTGCGTACCTCTAATTAGAAATAAATTGCGTACCTCTAATTAGAAATAAATTGCGTACCTCTATCTAAATTACTACAATGCAAGGTCCGACAATGCAAGGTCATTTCAGATAGAGGTACGCAATTTATTTCTAATTTTTGGAGGACCTTGCATTGTCACGACCCAATCCTAGGGCCTAGACGTGACATGGCGAATGAGGAACCCAAAAGTACCTCAAACAAGCCTCTTAGCATTCTTTTAGCCTTTCATAGGTAATGATGAAATAAACAAGCGAAAATTATAATAGTAAATCTTCAACTTACATATGTCCAATAATACCTCTAACTATTAGATTTAACGGGGCTAAGACAAGTCCCTAGCTCACCCTCAATCATAATAGAAGAAATACCATAGTAAAATATCTTAACATATCATAAGCTAGAAAGATAAAGAAGTATTGTTTTTTGGAATATGGGAACTCACCAAAAGTAGTCTTCAACGAAATCTCGACTAGCCATGTGGAGGAGAACAAGGAGGAGCACTGGTCCCTACATGGTGATATCATGTAGGCAAAAGATTATGCGTTATTACTTTGAATGTACTAAGTATGTAAGGATGCATGAACATTGAGAAAATATTAAAACATTTATGTAATATGGAACATAATGTAATGCATGCATAATAAATCATATAGATATCCTTTAAAACATTCATTTTGTGGGAAAATAACCATAACCGATATTTAAGACCATGCGAGATATTACATAGAATCCAACATAACCCCCTACGTTGGTCGGGGAGACTACTTGCCAGGTAGAACTTCGTCAACTTCATTCATTTCTTTAACTTTAACTTTAAGGGCAATTTATGGATCCATTAGCCTAAGCCTACAAGAGTTTCTATGTTGGCACATAGTTAATGAGACAAGGGGTTGCTACTAGGATTCCCTTACCGAATCCCACCTCAATGACACATTACCGAATCCCACCTCAATAAACTATTATTGCAAGAGACGCCTATATTTATTTGTTGGAACCTATGGAAGAACAGATGTGCTAGCAAATATGGTGGCAAAAAGTCAAGCAGTACTAGAGTGAAGTTCTCAGTCATCAAAGAACTATACATGCTGATCTTCACAACTTTCCCTTACATTAATTGGCCAAGTGACTGGAAGGAGCTAATAGCTATGGTGGAAAGCTGCAGCCATGAGCTAAAATCATCCAAGTTAGTTGGCACAAACTAGCTTACCATGTGGTTAAATTGAATACTGATGGAAGTGCCTTGGATAATCCTGGAAGAATTGCAGCTGGGGCATCCTAAGAGATCATAAAGGAAACATCCTTTATGCATTTGCTGCACCACTTGGAATTAGTTCTAACAACCAAGCTGAGGTACAAACTGCAGTCATAGGCATTATCTGGTGTATTCAACATGGCTACAACAGGGTTCTACTGGAGGTTGACTCTGAATTACTTTATGAAATGGCTAAAACAAGAGATCACATCTCCCTGGACCATCAGGAACTACATCACAAACCTGCAGGAGCTGATCATAATGCTGGATTTCTTTCAATGTAAGCACATCTATAGGGAAGCTAACTTTGTTGCAGATACACTTTCCAAGCATAGCCACAGTGTAGACAGCATGGTTCAATTCTACAGTGCTCAACAGCTTCCTAAGGAAACAAGAGGATACTACCTCTTGGACAAAATGGGGATGGCAAACTTTAGGAGGACAAAACTGAAGAGGATCAAACAACCTCCTTGATTTGTATATCATTAATTGTAGTATAGAATTCCCTATGTATAAATTCATAGATAGGAATTTTGTAAAGGGGAGAGTCTCCCTTGTTTATTGTCATCCTAGAACAATCAACTTACCCCTTGAGGTAAGGATTAAAATAGATATCTTCCTTTTTCTTTTCCTTTGTGATTGTGCAGGTACCTGCAGATCAGAAACATATTAGCCAACAATTGCAATTCACTTCAGGTATCATGCTACTTTGAGCCTTGGGTTGGACTTGCAGCAGCTGAGTTTGGAGTTCTTGCACCAATACCTCAACAACATAGGCCATACTACAGCAGCAACAGTGACAGCAACTGAGCAACAGCAGCAGCAACTCAACAGCAACAGCAGAGCCCAGAAGCAATCAACAATCCTCAACAAATACACCATGCAAAATCAAAATGACTCCAGCTTGTGCAGTATTACAGCAAATACAGTATATGCAAAGATTTATGTTATTATCCAATAATAATATCTACTGTTTTTTTTATGCTTTGATTATACTATTGTTTGAACCGTTTTCGTCATCTACTTATTTACTCTAATATTCTTGTCTGACTTTTTTCTATGCTTTTTTGAGCCGAGGGTCTTTCGGAAACAGTCGTCCTACATTGGTAGGAGTCAGGTCTGCGTATACTTTACCCTCCCCAGACCCCACGATGTGGGATTTCACTAGGTTGTTGTTGTTGTTGTACAGTATATGCAAAGACCAAGAAGTTTTAACTCAAACGGACAATTGGAGACGTTAGTCGAGCGACCTTGAAAAAGTTAGCCGACTTAAGCCTAATGAGAGAGCAACTTGCAATTTGGAGTTTCCAGGCCTCCAAATGTTGTAGGACTACAGAAAATATAGTAATTGCAAAGCCCATGAAGTTTTAGCTCAAACGGATAATTGGAGACGTTAGTCGAGCGACCTTGAAAAAGTTAGACGACTTAAGCATAATAAGGGAGCAATTTGCTATTTGGAGCTTCCAGCTTGTGGAAAAGGCCTCCAAATGTTACAAGACTACAACAAATATAGTAATTTCAAACCCTAATAAGTTTCAGCTCAAACGTATAATTAGAGACTTTAGTCGAGCGACCTTGAAAAAGTTAGTCGGCTTAACTCTCAGAATTGCAGAAACTTTAGAAACTCAGGAGCCTTTTTTGGATGTTTGCTTTGTTGTTTCTTGTTTCCTTAGTTGTGAAGGTGTCAGTCAGCAACAAAGACATATACATCATCTGTGGAAATCCAACAGGAAAAACATACCTCAGCTGAACAATCCAACAAAGTACTTATCATGGCCAGGGTGCAGCTGCAGAGCAACAACTTTGGAGATCAAACATAAGTGTTGGTGTGTGAGTGGGAGTATTTTTGCAGCAACAATAGGTGTACTATACAACATCAAACATCCTAACTACAACAACTATGCAAACAACAACAGGGTTATCAACAACCAAACCAAGTACAGCAACCATGGACAGGGTACAGCAGGAGACATGGTTGGGTGGTCATTTGCTTGCTTCTGGTTTCTTTATTTGTGCAGGATTCAACTGTGGAGAGACACAACCACTAAGCAGCTGCACCAACAAGTAGCAACATCTTCAAGGAAGACAAGCCAAGAACAATAATTCCAACCTGCAGCACACAAGGAACAACTACAAGTTAATAGTACAAATTACAGCAGCTTGCAGATTTGTTTGGTAGTGTGTTGTTTTGTTTTTGATTGTCTTTGTAGGTATTCTAAGGAGCTGAACCTGTTCACCAGGAAGGGTCTCCTTTTCTGTGAAACTTGCACCAACAAGCATCTTAACTACTACTACTATGGAAACAACAAGGAACTGCACACAGACCTGCACCAGCCTATCCATCCCCCACATTTGTTTGTTTCTTTACTAACTGCTTATGCAGGTTCTCAGAGTCTCAAACAAAGGGAGACAACAGCCTGGTATGCTGGGAACTCATCAACACATCAACAATCCATCCATACCAATTTCCATACTTCAACACCTGCAGCAACACTCTTGCACCCCAGCTATAGATCCAAATTTGAGAAAACATTGATTCTCAATTCATCAGCTGCCAACATCATCCATCATCTTCCCTACCTATATGCAGCACACAAGGAGTAACTACAAGTCAATAATACTAGTTACAGCAGCTTGCAGAATTGTTTATTTGTGTATTGCTCTGGGTTTGTTTGTCTATGCAGGTATCCCAAGGAGCTGATCCTCATCACAATGAAGGATCTATTTCTGAGTATAACATGCAACAACAAGCAGCCTACCACTTCAGCAAGAGAGGCCATAAGGAATAGGTTACAGATTTGCAGCAGCCTTTACATATCCTACATTTGTCTGTTTCTTTGGCCTCTTGTAGGTGCAGGTTTACAAATCTTCAAACGAAGGGAGACTAAAGACTGGCATGCTAAGGCCTCCCCAACACTCTCCAACAATCCATACATGCCAGCTACTATGCTTCGTTGTTTGCAGCAGTCCTATGGCAGCCAAGCTACTTGGAATCCTTGGTGGGTTACTTGTTTGAGTGCAGGCTACACTACTGGCTAGAATACTCCAATATGCAAGGCACCATCAGAGGAGCTTCCAAGCAGCTGCACACGTTAGAGCTGCAACACCTTCAAAATGCAGCATGCAAAACATCAGTGCCAATATTTTATCAACAACAACTCCAAGGCTGCTGGTTGCTACAGCTCAATATATTTCCTCTCCTATCATCCTCCCTAACTGATATATACATGATCTTGATGTGGATGCACCTTTCCATTTGGACTTACTTGGTATGACAAGACTAAAAAGGGAAAAGATGAATAGAACCTCCTCACCCCATGCGAGATAGAAGGTTCATATACTTGTTCTTCTTCAATTTAGCTATGTATGATACGTAGCGTAGTTGAATAGGACTAGTGTAGGTTACTTTCTTGTTTTCTCATGGAAGGGGAGAGTCTCCCTCATTTATGCTTTCTTAGTCGACTTGTACCGGGAGGAGTCATCCCATAGGTTTATCGCTTTCCATCTAGTAATGGGGATGAGTAGGCCGACTTGAGTAGGTCGGCTGACTCATGAACCATCCTAAGTTCGGAGGTAAGGTTTATGTCCCCCTCTGTGTATTTTTCTTTAATTTTATTTATGATAAGGCTTGCGGGTGCTGCTCAACCCCTGACTGTGCACGAGAGGTGGGAGCCTCATGTAGGGTCTGTTCCCATAAAAAAAAAATCCCACGGAATAATTTAATACTTCAAAATATTCATAGCATATAATTTGAGAATTCAAATATCATATTCGGTAGAATAGCTCATTAAAACATTTGATAATTCAAATATGCAAGAATTATCCTTATTGCATTAAGAATCTATCATTCATATTATTTCATCGTTCTTTCATTTCATAAGACTCCCTTTTGATCATAGATATTGCTTTCATAAACTTTCATTTGAAGTCAAAGCTTTCAAGTCAAACTTTATTAAAAACATAGTAAAACTAGGTGGGTTCAAATCACTTCAACTTGCAAATATGTATGTAAATAAATATACATAAATACTTTGAAATCCATTAATTAAAAATCATGCTTTAAATAACCCAGCATGAATTTCAAGAACCTTTAAATAGATAAATAGAGGAATTACTTGCAAACCGTCAATTCATACATATGAAATTATGTCGCATCAAAATAGACCAATAATCATTAGTTTAACCATGATTCATACTATTAAGTAAAAATAAGAATTACCATAATAAAATATTACTTAAAATCAAGAGACTTAATTGAAAGAGTTTTTGGACTAGATGGGTGGAAAAACCCATGGATAAACACCCACATAACTTAGAGTAGAGTTTAAAGAAAATAAATATAATTTATCATATAATAAAAATAATTTAGACATGAGAGTGGAAGGAATACTCTCATTGAAGCCTTACATACCTGGAATCTGAAGCTTTAGTCGGAACCGAAGGACTTAATGAACACTCTTAAGTCCTAGCTTTTCTCCTCGCCGAAATATTTTGTGTACTATTCAGAGTATATGAATCACCGTAATAGTATTTCTTCACTGCTAAGAACTAAAACTATATTTGAGAAAGACTAAAGAAGTGTATAGAGAGAAGAGTTGCTTGAGAAAGCTTGATGAATAAAATAAGGAAATAAGGTAGGTATTTATAGGTGTGGAGGAGGGACCTAACAATAAATAAAATAATTATAAAGAAAAAATCTAAAAATTTAATAGAAAATTGTGATGTCATGGGTGATGTTAAATGGAGGACAATTGATGTCATGAGTGATGTCAAATGTATCTAGATCTTTCTATGGTAGGTGAGATGAGTTCTTTTTAACAGAATACTCTTTTTTGGAGCTGCGTTTGAATATGATAAATTTAATATTAGGATTTGGTGTCTCATAAGAATTGTAGATATGGAAGTCTAGTTTCATATAGTTCAAGAATCAACCAATTTGGATAATCTTACAGTGAGATATGATTTTTCTTCTATAAACACTCTATTCCGTCACAGCATCCTGTCTTACAACAATTAATTTATTTGACCTATGTAACCTCCGAAACATAAATTATTGTCTTTATAAAAGTTGTAGGTAATGATCTTGTGGTTACTCATAAATTTGAATCACTCAATTTGGACAATTATATGAAAAGTTATCCCCAAAATACAGAGGTTGTATCATTTTTAGGCGAGAATTAAAATATCGTATACAACGTTTTTAGGGGATGTTACATGCATGCTGAGTTAGGTACTAGATTGGATCTTAGTACTGCATTTCACCCTCAGACCGATGGGTAGTCTTAGAGGACAATTCAAGTAGTGGAGGATATGCTTCGTGCATTCGTGATAGATTTTGGCAGTCATTGGGATAAGTTCCTACCCTTGGCAGAGTTTTCGTATAATAACTGTTATCACTCGAGTATTGATATGGCTCCATTTGAGGCATTATATGGGAGGAGATATAGGTCTCCTATTGGTTGGTTTGATGCGTTTGAGGTAAGACCTTGGGGAACTGATCTTTTGAGGGAATCATTAGAGAGGGTGAAATTCATTTAGGAGAAGCTTCTAGCAGCTCAGAGCAGGCAGAAGGAGTATGCAGACCGAAAGGTCAGGGACATGGAGTTTATGAAGAGAGAGAAAGTGTTGTTGAAGGTTTCACCCATGAAGGGTGTGGTGAGATTCGGTAAGCGAGGTAAGCTCAGTCTGAGGTATATTGAGCCATTTAAAGTCCTTAAGCATGTTGGAGAGGTGGCCTATGAATTGGCTTTACCTTCAGGTTTGTCTGGAGTGCACCCAGTGTTTCATGTGTCTATGCTAAAGAATATCATGGTGACGGAAACTATATTATCCGCTGGGATTCGATATTACTTGATGAGAATTTATTGTATGAGGAAGAGCCTATAGCTATTCTTGATAGGGAGTTCCGCAAGTTGAGATCAAGGGAGATTGCATCTGTGAAGGTTTAATGGAAGAATCGTCCAGTTGAGGAGTCCACTAGGGAGACTAAGGCGGATATGCATAGAAGGTATCCACATTTGTTCATCGAGTCAGGTACCTTTTTCAACCCTCGCTCTTTTTTTGACCGTTCGAGGACGAACGGTGGGTAAATTGGTATTTGTTGTAATGACCCATTAGGTCATTTTGAGTACTAGGACCTTTTATTTCATAAAAGATTTACTTTGTAAATTTTTAATGGGTATTTGGACCATTCGATAACTATGGTTAATTAGTTGAGGGGTGCTTTTAGATAATTAATTTTATTCGTGGGCTAAATTAATAATTTGATTAATATGTTATACCACTTGTTCTATATTATTAATAAGTTAGTGTGATTTCACTTTTATTTATGTATTGGTACATAATTAATTGCCCTATTTTTTAAAACAAAACAAATTGGGAGATAGGACGTACCTGTGCGGCAATGGCGGCGAGCAGTGACCCCAGGTGAGAATCTTCAGAAAGCACTAATGTTGGTAGGTTATTGTAATAGAATATCAATTAGAAAATCTTATGTTTGACATTCTTAAGTAAATATCTTTTGTACAACAATGGTTACTGATGGGTGGGGGGGAATTTATTATTTATTAAACCATTCTCATCCACTATTTACATTGTGCACTTCTAAGTAATCTTTTTAGTAATATTTAATTTCTTAGTCTTATCCAAATTTATTTATTTAATGGTTTAGATTCTTACGGAAAGAAAGGGAATTGGAATATTTTTGGAATTTTCTATAGAATTGAGGTCAATTGGTAATGATTGGAAGATGATTATAGGCTAATCATTCGGTGGTCATGAGGAACGATTAGGTGTAGATGATATATTTTTTAGTATTAGGTTTAAGGTTCTGCAAAGTTAGGTTGGGTACTGTTTTGTGTAATTTGGAATTTACGTTCTTTGTTATTATATAATAAATTAATTTTTGACGTATTAAGATGGGTAATTAAATATTAGGTGTATTGTATATCCATTAGGTAGATGATATTTGAGAAAATTGAGACTTAACACTAGGCTTGAGATTTGAAAAATTGATTATAGTAATATGGGTGTCTAAACTCTCGTGTACTTATGAATATTATATATTTGATAGATTGGAAACATTTTGAGGCATCAAATAAAGGAAAGACATTGGTGAATTAGCTCACTCGACTTTCGTTCTTCGGTTGAGGTAGGTTATGATTTATTCTATATCATAGATAGACTCTTAATAGTGATTGATAGTCATTGAGTAATGCGTGAAGTTAATTATGCATTTAATTGTCGTGGTTTGGATGGTTGGTATGTTCTTGTGATTTTTCTGAAATCCAAGACCGTGAAATCAATAATCTTGAACTTTGCCCTATCGAAAATAGTGCCTTGAATAAAGAAGGCTTTATGAAATATTGTTAATGAAATAGAATGTAACCATAAAGAATGATAAATTAAGCTATATTTGCATCGAGTGTCACATTCCGACACGGTATATTTAGATCGAGTGTCATATTCCGACACGGTAAATTTAGATCGGGTGTCACATTCCGATATGGTATCTTTGGATCAGGTTTCACATTTCGTCACGATAATATTAAAGGAAAATAAATTAAAATGACTTAATACTACCGTATGTCCAATAACTCATTTTCAAAAAGAGTGTGATGTGGAGGCTTAAGTCCTCATGTGTGATCTTGATATTGTTGAATGGTTATGTAATTGTTCATTGGTTGCCACCTGTTAAGTGTTATTGTTGATTTTCTGCTATTACTTTATGCATATTGATTTTTTATTTTGAGTCGGACGATGATACCTACTCAGTACATGTTGTCCTGTACTGACCCCTACTTGTATCTTTTCTTATTTTATTTTGTGGAGTGCAGTGAATGTTCCACCGACTTCAACTCGACCTCAGCTCTAGTCAGTCTCCAATTCATAAGATTTCAGGGTAAGCTATCTTTCTAGCTCGTGATGGATTCTCTCGGTTATGGCATGATGTCCTTAGTTTTCGGACACATTTTGTTATTTATTTATTTTGGTGCTTGACATTTCCAGACTTAGTTTTAAAATTTAGATGTCCTTAATGTGATGACTTTCAGATTTTGGGAAACGTTATGTAATAGATTTTAGTGGCTTTTGTTATTTCTGACTTTAATAAGATTGAGCTTCCGCATTATTGTCGTGGTTTATAAGTTAAATTGTTAATATAAGTTGAGGTTTGTATCGTTGATTCTCTCACCTAGGAGGTTAAATGTGGGTGCCACTCACGACCCATTTTGGATCGTGAAAAAATGATAAAATTTTTAATTACTTCTTTTTATATAAAGTATTTTATCTTGGATAAATAGATAGCATCAATTTTCATCCTTTTTCAACTCTGTCCGTTTGACATATGATTAGCATTCAAAATTTTAATATTTATGCTAATTTTCTTCTTTGTCCTCTTGTGAAAGGACCAAAAATATATAAAAAAATTTATAGTACAACAACAAAACAACCCAGTGAAATCCCACAACGTGGTGTATGGGGAGGGTAAAGTGTACGCAGACCTGACTCTTACCAAGGTAGGACGGCTGTTTCCGAAAGACCCCCGGCTTAGTAAAATCATAAAAAGAAGTCAGATAAGGATAAGAAGTTCAAAGCGATATGGCAAAGCAAATAACGAAAGCAACCCAGATAAAATAGAGCAATCAAAGTACAGAAAGTAATAGATAATAACAGAAATCAGACCACAAGGAATTATAATGCGCTAATACGCCTATTAAAAAGGAAGAATAACGAGACTACGAACTAGCCTTCTATCCTAATATGGGTCCTCCACACCCTCCTATCTAAGGTCATGTCCTCGGTAAGTTGTAACTGCGTCATGTCCTGTCTAATCACCTCTCCGCAATATTTCTTCGGCCTACCCCTACCTTTTATGAAACCATCCATGGCCAACCTCTCACAACTCCGCACTGGGGTATCTGTGTCTCTCCTCTTCACGTACCCAAACCATCTCAGTCTCATTTCCCGCATCTTGTCTTCCACCGAGGTCACTCCTACCTTGTCTCGAATAGCCTCATTTCTAATCTTGTATTAAAATTTTTTATATTAGGCATTAATCAACTCATCAAAAACTACATAATATATTATCTCAATCCACATAAAAAAATATAAACAAATCCCTAGCATTTGAAGAAAGAATTCAAGATTCATCAACTTATCACATATATACACATTACACACACAAACAGAAAGATGATTTTTTTTAATGATTATCTAATAGAGAAGGAGAGAATTAAGGCTAATCTCCAAGCAGTTTCAATTGTAAGTATCTCTGCAATGTTTAATATTTTTATTTTTATTTTGTAGGTATATCCAGATTATTTCTTGCATCCAAATAAAGATATATATTAGCTATAATTTAAATACTATGTTAAATAGAATTGCAATTATGGCAGATAATATGAAAGCAACGAAATTATAAATAATATTTTTTGCAACACACTTAAGATATTACGATGAAACTTTAAATACTTAGATACGAATCTTTTAATATTGAGTCTCCTTCCTCATAAGTAGACTAAATATAATGGGATAAAAATTTAAATTTATAATATTCTTTTCTTCCATATATATAGTGTATTTTTTTTTAGATATAGTGTATTTTCTTTTTTGAATTAGTGAGTTTATTTATTTGTGCTTTAAATGGTCAAAAAGAACGAATTTACTTTTCTATGAACGAATTTACTTTTCTATATAATTAGTTTATAATTAGCATAAATAGATACAACATATATTGCGTAGACACTGAAGAAAGATCAAAATAATTTGATCTTTTATGTTTCAAATTAACTTTAACCATGAGTTTCAATTTATATCCACGATTTGAGTCCCATAGAATAATGCATAATGTTAAATAATTAGTACATTTTCATTAGTAAAAAAGAAGAACAGAAGAAAAATTAAATATACAAAGACTTATCTTTTCATGAATTGTAGGGATCATTATAGCCTTGATATTTCTTGTCTTTTGTTAAGAAACTTTCATTTTTGCACTATAAAAACTCAAGAAAGGATGGAGGTATGTTGTTAAATTTATTGAAGAATACGGTGATTGAGTTTTGGGGAATAGAGAAGGTAGGCTAGTGGGTGAATTTTAGGAGTGGTTTGGAGTAGTTGATATTTTTTTGGGTCTATCATTTATTGATTGATTTTACTTGACCCTTCATTAATGTTTTTTTTTTCACATTAATCTTTTACATTTTTTTTATTATTTGTCAATTGGCATTTTAAAAATTAAAAAGTCGGGATAGTAATACATGAGACAAAATGGGTCATTCGATTAGAAAACGTGGAATTAGTCATTTACTGGATAATGGGAATATAAAAATAATATTTGTTGCATATTTTTTGAATTTAATTTAAATATTAAACTTTCATGTAACCGATTTGCATTCTAAAATACAATTAAAAATCTAATTTATAATATTTAATTAATAGATTTTTTTAAAATGAAAAATGCAAGAAAAATTGTGGCATTGACACATGGCAGTTTTGCCTCTTCTATTATATATAAATAGATTTAATGGCTTTTGTTGAGATCCAGTAAGGAAGTGTCGCGGCTGCTCCACTCCGCTGCGGTCTCATGAACTGAACTTCGTTGCCTTCCCGCGCGCGAAGCGATAGTTGTTTGAAATTAATTTTATATATCTTTTGTTCATTTTTAATGAATCTTACGTTGCTTTAATTATTGTTAATTTTTTATTATTTATACATCTCATTTTTTTTTGTCCAAATTTTTTATTTGTTGCTATCATTATTGATTGTGTTGAAGGGGAGCCTTGGAGTAACTGGTAAAGTTGCTGCCATGTGACCAGGAGGTCACGGGTTCAAGCCTTGAAAACAGTCTCTGGCAGAAATGCAAGATAAGGCTACGTACAATAGACCCTTGTGGTCGGGCCCTTCCCCGGACCCTGCGCATAGCGGGAGCTTAAGTGCACCGGGCTGCCCTTTTATTATTGATTGTGTTGTTGGGGTGATTGTCCCTATATCATTATTTATATGGTTTCATATAGTTATTTTATTATTTTATCTTTTAATATTTATAATCATTGTTATACACATATTAATTGGCCAATGAAAAAATTTCTTCATCGATTTTCGAGGCCTCTCCATTTTAAAAGACGGAAATTTTAGTCTAAGTTTACCCCTTTAATTTTAGTCGAATACTGGCATTGCCAGCTGTTGAAGACGACGCTCCTGAAGAAACTGCTCCGAAATTGTTTGGGTAAGATCTTGCTAGAGGGTCCGAAAAGAGACCATCATTTGATAAACCATGTGGGAATTGTTGTACTTCTAAAAACTTGGGAACAAACCTTATTGAACCATGAATGTTTATGGTCATCATTTTCATAAAATAAAGTCTTAGAAAAAGCTTCAACATAATCCCAGTAGTTAAAATTAACAGAGGTCTTGGCTATTGGGTGGGCATATTGGGAATCTTTCAAAGTGCTTAATCCCCATTCTTCTGGTAAAATTAATCATTTAATAACCATTTTTGAATATGTAAAATACAATTTATTTGGGCCACCAGTATTATTGTGAGTAATCCCAATTGACCCTGTTGATGTTAAAATCATCTCAAAATGTAATATGTTCTTGTATGTCTGCATAGGAAATAATGCATTACTTAAATACCTTTTAATTACGATCCATGGATTGTGTTTCCATTGAAAATCTTTTGGATCAATATATAAAATCAATTCCTTTTTTGAATTTGTTTCAAAAATCTCTTTATCCGATTTGTCAATAACTGAGGCAAAAGAATCTTCATCAATGTAATCCTCAACAGAGGTGGGTTGACTGGTAACATGGTTACCCCCAGTAGTTCCAGCATTGCTGGCATTGATAAAATTTAGGTAATTCTGATAATCTTGGTAGGAAGGTCGAATACTGGCATTGCCAGCTATTGAAGACGATGCTCCTGGAGAAATTGTTCCTGAAAGTAATCTGTTGGGGCTTGGAATTTGCCCTAGTGACTGAAATCTATTTCCATATTGAGGTCGGGCTCTTCCTCTATTAGAGGACTCGGACCAATTGGGATGCATCCTGCACATTTAAATAGTTAATTTAAATATTCCCTAGTAAGAAAATTAGGTAAACTATTTTCAATCCCTTTTTTATATTCAATATTAAAATCAAAAGGGGCTAATAAGCCTTGCCACCTTACAAACATCTGTTTAGACACGTTGTAACATCCCCTAAAAACGTTGTATACGATGTTTTAATTTTCACCTAAACATGATACAGCCTCTGTATTTTGGGCATAACGTTTCATAGGAATATCCAAATTGAGTGATTCAAATTTCTGAGTAACCACAAGATCATTACCTACAACTTTTATGAAGAACATATTTTAAGATTCGGAGGTTAAGTAGGTCAAATAAATTCATTTTTGTAAGGTAGGATGCTGTGACGGAAATGAGTGTTTATAGAAGAAAAATCATATATCACTATAGGTTTATCCAAATTGATTTATTCCTGAATGATATGAAACTAGACTTCCATATCTACAATTCTTATGAAGACACCAAATCCTAAAAAGGAATTTATCTTATTCAAACGCAGCTCCCAAAAAGAGTATTCTGTCAAAGATAACTCATTTCACCTACCATAGAAAGATCTAGATACATTTGACATCACTCATGACATAAATTGTTCTTCATTTAACATCATCCATGACATCAATATATTCCAGTAAATTTTCTGATTTTTCTTTATAATTATTTTATTTATTGTTAGATCCCTCTTTCCCACCTATAAATATCCACCTTATTTCCTCATTTTATTCATCAAGCTTTCTCAAGCAAATCTTCTCTCTATACACTTCTTTACACATTTTAGAATATAGTTTTAGTTATTAGTAGTGAAGAAATACTATTCCGGTGATTCATATACTCCGGGTAGTACACAAAACGTTCCGGCGAGGAGAGAAGCTAGGACTCAAGAGTATTCATTAAGTCTTTCGGTACCAACTAAAGCTCGGTCTTCAGGTATGTAAGGCTTCAATGAGAGTATTCCTTCCATTATCATGTCTAAATTATTTTGATTATATGATAAATTATATTTATTTTTTTAGCTCTACTCTAAGTTATGTGGGTGTTTATCCATGGGTTCTTTGACCCATGTAGTCCAAAAACTCTTTTAATTAAGTCTTTTGATTTCAAGTAATATTTTCTTATGGTAATTCTTATTTTTACTTAATACTTTGAATCATGGTTAAACTAATGATTATTGGTCTATTTTGATGCAACATAATTTTATATGTATGAATTGATGGTTTACAAGTAATTCCTCTATTTATCTATTTAAAAGTTCTTGAAATTCATGGTGGGTTGTTTAAAGCATGATTTTTAATTAATGGTTTTTCAAAGTATTTATGTATATTTATTTACATACATATTTGCAAGTTGAAGTGATTTGAACCCACCTAGTTTTACTATGTTTTTAATAAAGTATGACTTGAAAGCTTTGACTCCAAATAAATGTTTGTGAAAGCAATATCTATGATAAAAAAGGGAGTCTTATGAAATGAAAGAATGATGAAATGATATGAATGATGGATTCTTTATGCAATAAGGACAATTCTTGCATAATTGAATTATCAAATGTTTTAATGAGCTATTCTACCGAATATGATGTTTGAATTCTCAAGTTATATGCTATGAATATTTTGAAGTATTAAACTATTCCGTGGGATTGACTTAGCACCGAATGAGGCATTGAGGTGGGATTCGGTAAGGGAATCCTAGTAGCAACCCCTTGTCTCATTAACTATGTGCCAACATAGGAGCCCTTGTAGGCTTAGGATAATGGATTCATGAAAGCCCTTAAAGTTAAAGTTAAAGAAATGAATAAAGTTGACGGAGTTCTACCTGGCAAGTAGTCTCCCCGACCAACGTAGGGGGTTATGTTGGATTCCATGTAATAGCTCGCACGGTCTTAAATGTCGGTTATGGTTAATTTCCCACAAAATAAATGTTTTAAAGGATATATATATGATTTATTATGCATACATTAAATTATGTTCCATATTACATAAACTTTTAATGTTTCTCCAATGTTCATGCATCCTTACATACTTAGTACATTCAAAGTACTAACGCATACTCTTTTGCCTACATGATATCACCATGTAGGGATCAGTGCTCCTCCTCGTTCTCCTCCATATGGCTAGTTGATATTCCATTGAAGACTACTTTTGGTGAGTTCCCATGTTCTGGGAATAATACTCCTTTATCTTTCTAGCTTATGATATGTTAAGATATTTTACAATGGCATTTCTTCTATTATGATAGAGGGTGAGCTAGGGACTTGTCTTAGCCCCGTTAAATCTAATAGTTAGAGGTATTGTTGGACATATGTAAGTTGAAGATTTACTATTATGATTTCCGCTTGTTTATTTATCATCATTACCTATGAAAGGCTAAAAGAATGCTAAGAGGCTTGATTGAGGTACTTTCGGGTTCCTCATTCGCCATGTCATGTCTAGGCCCTAGGCTTGGGTCATGACAAACTTGGTATCAGAGCCCGAGGTTTTGAATGATCCTTGGAGTCCAACATACCGCGTCAAATAGGGTCTTGTTCATGGTTGTGAAGCGTGCCACAATTATGAATAGGAGACTATAAGTCGTTTAGGAAAACTTTTCACTTCTTTCAAATTCATGTCGTGCCTTAGAGCATCCTAAGCTTTCATTTAACTAACGACCTATTTTGTGTGCTCTAGATAATGACTCGTGGAATACCACCTCAAAGAGCAAGGGTTGACGATGAGGACCAAACTCCTCCAGTTCCCAATGCCCAACATCATGAGGATGGGGTAACCCATGCTGATTTTTTGCAGTGTTATTACTTTGTTAGCTCAAGTCGTAGCCAACCAAGGGAATCTAGGTGTTCTACTTCCCCAAATGCAAAATCCAGCCTCTAGGATTCGGGATTTCCAAAGGATGAATCTGCCCGAGTTCGATGGTTCTAAACTAGATGAGGACCCTATGGAGTTCATTAATGAGGTGTACTGGATTGTGGCTATCATGGGTGTGCCACCAAATGAGAAGGCTGAGCTAGTGGCCTATCAACTCAAAGGTGTGGCTCGAGTGTGGTACGAACAATGGATTGTTGAGAGGGATGAAGAAATAGGGTCGATAGGATGGGAAGAGTTCAAAGGTGCCTTCCTAGACCGCTTCTTCCCATTGGAGCTAAGGGAGGCCAAATTCTAAGAGTTCATCAACCTCCATTAAGAAAGTATGAGCGTGAGGGAGTATGCTCTCAAATTCACTAAGTTGTCAAAGTATGCTCCCTTCATGGTCTCCGACCCAAGAGCTAGGATGAGCAAGTTTATTTCCGGTGTCTCAAGCTTGGTGTCCAAGGAGTGCAAAATGGCCATGTTGGTCAAGGAGATGGACATCTCTCGGTTAATGACTTACGCAGAACAAATCGAAGAAGAGAAGATTAGAGAGAGATCAAGGGGGTTCAAAAAGGCTAGAATGGATGGTGGAGGGTTTAACCCTCAAAGGTCCAATCATGGTAACAATGGCAAAGGCCAAGGTGGGCAACGATTTGTGGGACAACGTTCCACCAATACTCCTCCTCCAAAGTTCAACAAGGACAAAAGTGGTAAACCAATGATTCCAAGAGAGAATGTTGCTACTCAAACTTTCCCCACTTGCAAAAAGTGTGGAAGGACTCACAAAGGGGAATGCTTAGCCGGCTCCAATGCATGCTTTAAGTATGGCAAGCTGGGCCACTATGCTAAGGATTGTAGAAATGGTGGTGGTAGGACTCAAGGACAAATTGCTCATGGTCAACAAGTCCAAGGAGGTGTCCAACACACCAACCGCTTTTACGCCTTGCATGGGAGACAAGAGGTTGAGGATGCACCCAATGTCATTATCGGTATGTTAAAGGTCTTTTCTTTTGATGTGTATGCACTATTAGATCCGGGTGCAAATTTATCTTTTGTTACTCCATTCCTTGCTAATAGATTTGATGTTTTACTTGAAATATTATTAGAGCCTTATTTGGTGTCTACCCTTGTTGGTGAGTCAATTATTGCTAGAAAGGTCTATAGGGGTTGCCTTGTGTCTATCTTGCATAAAGTTATTCCTTGTGATCTCATTGAGCTTGATATGATAGATTTCGATGTCATTCTTGGTATGGATTGGTTACATGCATCTTATGCTTCCATAGATTGTAGGAATCGTCGAGTCAAGTTCCAATTTCCAAATGAGCCTGTTATTGAATGGCAGGGTCGTGATTCGATGGTGAAGGGTCAGTTTATTTCTTATCTTAAGGCTCGCAAAATAATTTCTAAGGGATGTATTTACCATATTGTGAGGGTTAGGGATGTCAACTCCAAAAGTCCTTCTCCTGAGTCAGTTCCTATAGTCAATGAATTCCCTGATGTCTTTCCTGATGACCTTCCCGGTGTCCCTCCCGAAAGGAAAGTTGATTTTGGTATTGATCTCCTCCCCGATACCCAACCTATCTCTATTCCTCCTTACCGCATGGCCCCAGCAGAATTAAAAGAGCTGAAGGAACAATTAAAGGACTTGTTAGAGAAGGGGTTCATAAGACCAAGTATTTCTCCATGGGGTGCTCTCGTTCTATTTGTAAGAAAGAAAGATGGGTCACTTCGAATGTGCATAGACTACTGGAAATTAAATAAGATGACCATTAAGAACAAGTACCCACTCCCTAGAATAGATGACTTATTTGATCAATTACAAGGGGAAAGTCACTTCTCCAAGATCGACATTCGGTCCAGCTACCACCAACTATGGGTAAGGGAGTGTGACATTCCCAAAACAGCCTTCCGAACAAGGTATGGTGTAATGATCCTCAAGGTCATTTTTTTGAATTTTTTGTAAAATAACCATTTTACCCATCCCTTTAGATGCCCCGAGTCATTTCTAATTGTTATCGGATGTTGATTTTTAGAAAATCCTATGAAAAGTTAAGTCTTTGGAAATTTTGAGTTTCATAAGTTTTAAGTGTTAAAAAGTGGTATTTGGGGTCAATTGGAGCTATGGGTCTCAGAATGGAATTCCGTCGATTCCAGCAGCTCCGAATTGTCGAAATAGGCTTAGGAGACTTTACGGAATCAGTTTTGGAGTTGTAACGAAGATTTGAGGCCTTGAGTTGAGAATTTGAGGAACTTTAAGCCAAGGTTTGACTTTGGTCAACTTTTGGAGTTCCAATGCTCGGAATAGAATTCCGACAACTCCGTTGGATTTAGGAGATGGTTTTTGGTCTAGAAGAAGTGTTGTTTGATTTTTTAGAGGTCTCGAGTCCATTTTGGTATTTTAAAGGCCTAAGTTAGTTTAGTTGCGACTTTTCGAGTTTTGGGTCAACGAGATCTCGAATTCAAATTTTGATGGTTCCATCAGCTCCGGAATGATCAAATTAGGCTAGTAGCACTGTTGGAATGACTATCGAGGCAATCGATACGAGTTTGAGGCCATTTGACGCTTTTGACTTTTAAACTTAGCTTATGGTTGACTTTGGTCAACATTCTTGGAAAATGCGCTCAAATGAAAATTATGGCAGCGCGGTTAGTTCCGAAATGTTGATTTTGGTCTAGAACGACCCTTCGTTCATTTTTCGAGGCTTCCGAACTAATATCGAGGCCCGTTGTGGAATGAGGCTTAAAATGACTCTTGGATGTGGGACCCACTTTTTATTAAAATGATCTCGTATGGAAATTCTGAATACGCCATTGAGTCCGGAATATCGAATTTAGTGGGGTAGCATATTTGGTTTATTTTTATCTGATTCCGAACGAATTCCGAAGGTTCGTTCGGAGACTTTAAATTGTGGCAAAACCAGAAAATCTGCAGCAACAGTGCAGAAAATTTTTCAGATTTTCTCCTCAACTTTGAACCCTCATTTCTTGAGTTCTAGAGCTCCAAATTGGGTGATTCAAAAGGCAAAATTGTGAGGTTTTTCGTGGAGAATGCATTGGAGAGATTGAAAACTGATTTGGAGTATTCGATTCAGGTAAAAATCGTGATATTATTTGCAGCAGTGTCCATTTCCGGAATGGATTTTTGAAGAACTTTGACAAGTTATTTCTTGACCAATATAAATCCGATTTGGGCGATTCCAGAGGCTATCTTGCGTGGAAATTTAAGGAGAACATAGTGGAAGTTTCAGAATCTGTTTTTGGCATGTCGTTCGAGGTAATAAATTGATTTTTAGCTGCAGATTTAGTGATTTTCGGAATGAAATTTTATTGAATTTTGAAAGAGTGTATCTTGGTCAATATAACTCCGTTTTGAGTGATTCTTGAGGCTAGATTGTGGGGTTTTTCGCAAGGATCATCATAGTGCAATTTGTTTGGGTTGAAAGAGTCTCGTATTTCCAAAATCTACTGATTTCGATGCTGCCATTTTTGGTCCTTTAGTCCAAATTTATGAGTTTTGGTTGTTTGATCATCTTGCGTAATTTCCCACCCCGAATTGTATTATAAATCTAATTTTTGAGCTTGGGGTGACGTTTAGAACCTGTTTTGGGGGTCAAATCCGGAATTTCGTATGTGGGCCCCACAATTCCCGTTTTCGACCCAAAAATTGGTCCATCTCCAAAAATTATGAAATTAGTGTCTAAACGACCGTATCGACGTTGTGGTTCTATTTTTGACAGCTTGGCAGCATTCTGAGGCCGTTCAAAAGGGAAAAGCTACAGCACAGTGATTTGGAGCCCGCGTGTTTGGCCTACAGGTAGGCTACGGTTTACCTTTCTTTAGATTGAGCCGAAATGTGTGAAAGCATGTTGAAATAGTTGGAATTTGGGTTGGGTAGTTTGATTGTATATCTTAGGCGTTAGAAATCATGCTTTAGGCTTATTATAGGGTTTTCGGATATTTAGAAGCATGTGTATCTTGTCGTTATTTGTTAAGTTTTATAAGTAGAGTTGAATGAGCATGTTATTGATACAGTGGGGTATGTTGGCCTTAGTATAGGATGTAAACTTGCTTTAGATGTCCCGGCGTCGCTCCGGTAGACTTAGATCCTTGTAGAATGGTGTAGCGGGCTAGTGCCTAGTAGTTTGGCCTTAGTTAGGCGTTACTCTTGCTCTTAAAAATACCATCATCCATAACTCGATATAATCGTGACTTTTGTGAGGCGTCGGCAGCACTAGATTTCGTGATCGTTGACTTTGACTCCGGTTTTAGTTTTGGCGGCATATTGGTTGACTCATTAGAAAGGAGATTCTCGGTACTATTATTATTTAGTTGGAAAGGAGAATATTCGGCACCATAAGATAAAATATCTGTGAGTATCCGAGTACCCAGTCCCGGCCTCCATTCTGAATTATCGAGGAGCATCCGGGTACCCAGCCCCGGCCTCCGTCGACTTGGTAGTATGTCGAGCATCTTGGTATCCAGTCCTGGCCTCGATTATATCGATGTGTTATGGCGAGCATCCGGGTACCCAGTCCCGGCCTCGACCGTACTTTTGTATTATGGCAAGCATCCGGGTACCCAGTCCTGGCCTTGACCACTTTGAATATTCGGGTGAGCCTCTGGGTCCCAGTCCCAGCCTCGACCCCTAAGTCACCCCTAGATCGATTGACTCTTGGAGATTCTGGGTTTTGGAAATGATACAGTACTTCAGTTCCTGACATCGCATATTCTTGGTTCCTAGCCTTGGTAGTTGTAGCTATTCTGTGTACTCGGCGAACTTATGGGGGTTCGTTCGGGTTTTTATTTAACTTGCGTACGAGTGTCTCGGCTGGGCTTATGGGGGCCCAGTTGGGTATAGTTAGCTGTAGCTCTCGTAGATAGTACTCTTTTCACTTTAGATGCTTATGTTGATTCCTATTTAGGCTTATTCCTCTTTTTCATATTGTTTTCACCTTTTCTGCTCAGTCGGCCTATGATGCCTACTGGGTACCTGTTGCCTTGGTACTCATACTACACTCTGCATCTACTTTCGTGATGCAGGACCGAGCACCAGCTATCGCCGTGGATAAATCGAGCCTGTTGCAGTCAACTTCGGAGACTAGGGTGAGTACTTGGCGTTTTTAGATCATTCTTGTCTCCTTCAGCATGGATGGCCCGTCTTTTGCCTTCTGAGACTAGCCAGTTGTTTTATATCTTTTTGGTCCACTTTCGGGACTTGTACTCGTATTTTATTTTGTAGCAGCTCTGTACTTGTGACTTCCAGGTTCTGGGAGGGATCTTTAGTTGTTTAAAACATATTTTGGTTTACTTCCGCTTATTCATTCTGTTTACTTTTATAATTCAATGCTCTTATATAGTTTTTGCCTTCAAACACATTACTTGAAGTTCTGGGTTGACGGGTTGGCTTACCTACTAGAGGGTTATAGTAGGTGCCATCATGACCTGATGAAAAGTGGGTCGTGACATATGGTCACTATGAGTTTGTGGTGATGAGTTTTGGGTTGACGAATGCACCGGCGGTATTTATGGACTTGATGAATAGGGTGTTCAAACCTTACCTTGATACCTTTGTAGTAGTCTTCATTGATGATATTTTAATTTACTCTCGGGGTGAGGAAGAACATAAAAATCACTTGAGAGTTGTGCTTCAAACATTGAGGGATAAACAATTATTTGCAAAATTTAGTAAGTGTGAATTTTGGTTAAAGGAGGTAGCATTTCTTGGTCACGTAGTGTCCGGTGATGGAATCAAGGTTGATCCTAAGAAAATAGAGGCAGTCAAAAATTGGCCTAGACCATTATCTCCTTCAGACATTAGGAGCTTCTTAGGTCTAGCCGAGGTACTATAGAAGGTTCGTCAAAGGCTTTTCTTCCATTTCATCTCCTATGACAAAATTGACCCAAAAGAAATCCAAATTCATATGGACAGATGAGTGTGAGAAGAGTTTCCAGACCTTAAAAGATCGACTTACCTCTGCTCCTATTTTGACTCTCCCAAAAGGATTAGAAGGGTTTGTAGTTTATTGTGATGCTTCAAAGATTGGTTTAGGTTGTGTCTTAATGCAAAAAGGCAAGGTAATAGCCTATGCTTCTAGGCAATTAAAGGTGCATGAGCGCAACTACCCTACCCATGACCTTGAATTGGCGGCCGTTGTTTTTGCTCTGAAGATTTGGAGGCATTACCTCTATGGGGTGTATGTGGATATGTATACTGATCATAAGAGTCTTCAATATGTGTTCACCCAAAAGGACCTTAATCTAAGGCAAAGGAGGTGGCTAGAACTCCTTAAGGACTATAACATGAGTGTGCACTATCATTCGGGTAAAGCCAATGTGGTTGCTGATGCACTTAGTAGAGTGTCTATGGGGAGTATGGCCCATGTGGATGAAAGGAAGAGGGAGTTGGTAAAAGATGTTCACCGATTGGCTAGATTAGGGGTGAAGTTGGGTAGTACTAATGATGGGGGTATGATTGTTCAAAATAGGTCTGAATCCTCTTTGGTGGTGGATGTTAAAACAAAGCAAGATCTTGACCCAAAGTTTATTGAGTTAAAGAAGTTGGTAAAGGAGTTTGATCTTGATGGAGGCTCATAATTCTAGATACTTCATTCATCCCGGTTCAACGAAAATGTACCGAGACTTAAAAGAGTTGTATTGGTGGAGTGGCATGAATAAGGACATAGCAAGGTTTGTGTCCGAATGTACAAATTGCCAACAAGTGAAGGCCGAACATCAAAGGTCGGGTGGACTAGCTCAAGACATTGAAATCCCTACTTGGAAGTGGGAAGATGTGAATATGGATTTTGTAGTGGGTTTGCCTCATACCCGGAAGCGTCATGACTCGATTTGGGTAATTGTTGATTGAATGACTAAGTCAGCTCACTTCCTACCGATTAAAACTTCCTATAGTGCTGAAGACTATGCTAAGTTGTATATTCGAGAGTTGGTGAGGTTGCATGGTGTGCCATTATCCATTATTTCATATCGTGGTACCCAATTCACTTCACACTTCTGGAGATCATTTCAAAAAGGCCTTGGTACTAAGGTAAAGTTGAGCACAACATTCCATCCTCAAACGGATGGGCAAGCCGAAAGGACGATTCAAACACTAGAGGATATGTTAAGGGCTTGTGTGTTGGAGTTTAAAGGGAATTGGGATGATCATATACCTCTCATCGAGTTTGCCTATAATAATAGTTACCACTCAAGTATTGAGATGGCGCCGTTTGAGGCTTTGTATGGGAGACGATGTAGATCACCAGTTGGTTGGTTCGAAGTAGGCGAGATGACCTTGTTGGGCCCCGATTTGGTACTTGATGCTTTAAAGAAGGTGAAGATCATTAGAGAAAGGTTGAAGATGGCTCAAAGTCGTCAAAAGTCCTATTCTGACACTAGAAGAAGGAATCTTGAGTTTAATGTGGATTATTGGGTGTATCTGAAGGTTTCACCCATGAAAGGTGTGGTTCGATTTGGCAAGAAATGGAAATTGAGCCCTAGATATGTAGGGCCTTATAGAATCGTGAGACGTGTTGGTAAGGTTGCATATGAGTTGGAATTACCATTGGAAATGGCCATGGTTCATCCGGTGTTTCATGTATTTATGTTGAAAAAATGTATGGGTGATCCTAGTTCCATTGTACCTATGGGAGTAGTGAATATTGAAGTAAACTTGACCTATGAAGAAGTTCCTGTGGAAATTTTGGACCGGCAAGTTAAGAGATTGAGGAACAAAGAAGTTGCATCTGTTAAAGTTCTTTGGAGGAATCAATAAATAGAAAGTGCAACATGGGAAGCGGAAGCGCATATGATTAAGAGATACCCTCATCTTTTCCCCTCTACCCAAACCTAAGGTATTAAGTTGCCCTTGCTCAATTACTTGAAATCTTTACATCTCAACTTTTCTTGTCATATGCTTGCAAAATTATGAAATATATTTTAAATGATATTTTAAATTACACTGTTGCATTAATGATAGGTTGTTTGTTAACACTCTACTCTACTCAAGCTAAATCTTTTCTCATTCTAGGACGAATGGTCCCAAGGGGGAGATAATGTAACATCCCCTAAAAACGTTGTATACGATATTTCAATTTTCGCCTAAACATGATACAACCTCTGTACTTTGGGCATAACCTTTTATAGAAATATCCAAATTGAGTGATTCAAATTTCCGAGTAACCACAGGATCATTACCTACAACTTTTATGAAGACCATATTTTAAGATTCGGAGGTTAAGTAGGTCAAATAAATTAATTTGTATATGGTAGGATGCTGTAATGGAAATGAGTGTTTATAGAAGAAAAATCATATATCACTATAGGTTTATCCAAATTGATTTATTCCTGAACGATATGAAACTAGACTTCCATATCTACAATTCTTATGAAGACACCAAATCCTAATAAGGAATTTATCTTATTCAAATGCAGCTCCTAAAAAGAGTATTCTATCAAAGATAACTCATTTCACCTACCATAGAAAGATCTAGATACATTTGACATCACTCATGACATAAATTGTTCTTCATTTAACATCATCCATGACATCAATATATTCCAGTAAATTTTCTGATTTTTCTTTATAATTATTTTATTTATTGTTAGATCCCTCTTTCCCACCTATAAATACCCACCTTATTTCCTCATTTTATTCATCAAGCTTTATCAAGCAAATCTTCTCTCTATACACTTCTTTACACATTTTCAAATATAATTTTAGTTATTAGTAGTGAAGAAATACTATTCCGGTGATTCATGTACTCCGGGTAGTACACAAAACGTTACGGCGAGGAGAGAAGCTAGGACTCAAGAGTGTTCATTAAGTCTTTCGGTACCAACTAAAGCTCGGTCTCCAGGTATGTAAGGCTTCAATGAGAGTATTCCTTCCATTATCATGTCTAAATTATTTTGATTATATGATAAATTATATTTATTTTTTTAGCTCTACTCTAAGTTATGTGGGTGTTTATCCATGGGTTCTTTGACCCATGTAGTCCAAAAACTCTTTCAATTAAGTCTTTTGATTTCAAGTAATATTTTCTTATGGTAATTCTTATTTTTACTTAATACTTTGAATCATGGTTAAACTAATGATTATTGGTCTATTTTGATGCAACATAATTTTATATGTATGAATTGATGGTTTACAAGTAATTCCTCTATTTATCTATTTAAAGGTTCTTGAAATTCATGGTGGGTTGTTTAAAACATGATTTTTAATTAATGAATTTTAAAGTATTTATGTATATTTATTTACATACATATTTGCAAGTTGAAGTGATTTGATCCCACCTAGTTTTACTATGTTTCTAATAAAGTTTGACTTGAAAGCTTTGACTCCAAATAAATGTTTATGAAAGCAATATCTATGATCAAAAAGGGAGTCTTATGAAATGAAAGAATGATGAAATGATATGAATGATGGATTCTTTATGCAATAACGACAATTCTTGCATATTTGAATTATCAAATGCTTTAATGAGCTATTCTACCAAATATGATATTTGAATTCTCAAGTTATATGCTATGAATATTTTGAAGTATTAAACTATTCCGTGGGATTGACTTAGCACCGAATGAGGCATTGAGGTGGGATTCGGTAAGGGAATCCTAGTAGCAACCCCTTGTCTCATTAACTATGTGCCAACATAGGAGCCCTTGTAGGCTTAGGCTAATGGATCCATGAAAGCCCTTAAAGTTAAAGTTAAAGAAATGAATGAAGTTGACGGAGTTCTACCTGGCAAGTAGTCTCCCCGACCAACGTAGGGGGTTATGTTGGATTCCATGTAATAGCTCGCACGGTCTTAAATGTCGGTTATGGTTAATTTCCCACAAAATAAATGTTTTAAAGGATATATATATGATTTATTATGCATACATTAAATTATGTTCCATATTACATAAACTTTTAATGTTTCTCCAATGTTCATGCATCCTTACATACTTAGTACATTCAAAGTACTAACGCATACTCTTTTGCCTACATGATATCACCATGTAGGGATCAGTGCTCCTCCTCGTTCTCCTCCATATGGCTAGTTGATATTCCATTGAAGACTACTTTTGGTGAGTTCCCATGTTCTGGGAATAATACTCCTTTATCTTTCTAGCTTATGATATGTTAAGATATTTTACAATGGCATTTCTTCTATTATGATAGAGGGTGAGCTAGGGACTTGTCTTAGCCCCGTTAAATCTAATAGTTAGAGGTATTGTTGGACATATGTAAGTTGAAGATTTACTATTATGATTTCCGCTTGTTTATTTATCATCATTACCTATGAAAGGCTAAAAGAATGCTAAGAGGCTTGATTGAGGTACTTTCGGGTTCCTCATTCGCCATGTCATGTCTAGGCCCTAGGCTTGGGTCATGACAAACTTGGTATCAGAGCCCGAGGTTTTGAATGATCCTTGGAGTCCAACATACCGCGTCAAATAGGGTCTTGTTCATGGTTGTGAAGCGTGCCACAATTATGAATAGGAGACTATAAGTCGTTTAGGAAAACTTTTCACTTCTTTCAAATTCATGTCGTGCCTTAGAGCATCCTAAGCTTTCATTTAACTAACGACCTATTTTGTGTGCTCTAGATAATGACTCGTGGAATACCACCTCAAAGAACAAGGGTTGACGATGAGGACCAAACTCCTCCAGTTCCCAATGCCCAACATCATGAGGATGGGGTAACCCATGCTGAGTTTTGCAGTGTTATTACTTTGTTAGCTCAAGTCGTAGCCAACCAAGGGAATCTAGGTGTTCTACTTCCCCAAATGCAAAATCCAGCCTCTAGGATTCGGGATTTCCAAAGGATGAATCTGCCCGAGTTCGATGGTTCTAAACTAGATGAGGACCCTATGGAGTTCATTAATGAGGTGTACCGGATTGTGGCTATCATGGGTGTGCCACCAAATGAGAAGGCTGAGCTAGTGGCCTATCAACTCAAAGGTGTGGCTCGAGTGTGGTACGAACAATGGATTGTTGAGAGGGATGAAGAAATAGGGTCGATAGGATGGGAAGAGTTCAAAGGTGCCTTCCTAGACCGCTTCTTCCCATTGGAGCTAAGGGAGGCCAAATTCTAAGAGTTCATCAACCTCCATTAAGAAAGTATGAGCGTGAGGGAGTATGCTCTCAAATTCACTAAGTTGTCAAAGTATGCTCCCTTCATGGTCTCCGACCCAAGAGCTAGGATGAGCAAGTTTATTTCCGGTGTCTCAAGCTTGGTGTCCAAGGAGTGCAAAATGGCCATGTTGGTCAAGGAGATGGACATCTCTCGGTTAATGACTTACGCAGAACAAATCGAAGAAGAGAAGATTAGAGAGAGATCAAGGGGGTTCAAAAAGGCTAGAATGGATGGTGGAGGGTTTAACCCTCAAAGGTCCAATCATGGTAACAATGGCAAAGGCCAAGGTGGGCAACGATTTGTGGGACAACGTTCCACCAATACTCCTCCTCCAAAGTTCAACAAGGACAAAAGTGGTAAACCAATGATTCCAAGAGAGAATGTTGCTACTCAAACTTTCCCCACTTGCAAAAAGTGTGGAAGGACTCACAAAGGGGAATGCTTAGCCGGCTCCAATGCATGCTTTAAGTATGGCAAGCTGGGCCACTATGCTAAGGATTGTAGAAATGGTGGTGGTAGGACTCAAGGACAAATTGCTCATGGTCAACAAGTCCAAGGAGGTGTCCAACACACCAACCGCTTTTACGCCTTGCATGGGAGACAAGAGGTTGAGGATGCACCCAATGTCATTATCGGTATGTTAAAGGTCTTTTCTTTTGATGTGTATGCACTATTAGATCCGGGTGCAAATTTATCTTTTGTTACTCCATTCCTTGCTAATAGATTTGATGTTTTACTTGAAATATTATTAGAGCCTTATTTGGTGTCTACCCTTGTTGGTGAGTCAATTATTGCTAGAAAGGTCTATAGGGGTTGCCTTGTGTCTATCTTGCATAAAGTTATTCCTTGTGATCTCATTGAGCTTGATATGATAGATTTCGATGTCATTCTTGGTATGGATTGGTTACATGCATCTTATGCTTCCATAGATTGTAGGAATCGTCGAGTCAAGTTCCAATTTCCAAATGAGCCTGTTATTGAATGGCAGGGTCGTGATTCGATGGTGAAGGGTCAGTTTATTTCTTATCTTAAGGCTCGCAAAATAATTTCTAAGGGATGTATTTACCATATTGTGAGGGTTAGGGATGTCAACTCCAAAAGTCCTTCTCCTGAGTCAGTTCCTATAGTCAATGAATTCCCTGATGTCTTTCCTGATGACCTTCCCGGTGTCCCTCCCGAAAGGAAAGTTGATTTTGGTATTGATCTCCTCCCCGATACCCAACCTATCTCTATTCCTCCTTACCGCATGGCCCCAGCAGAATTAAAAGAGCTGAAGGAACAATTAAAGGACTTGTTAGAGAAGGGGTTCATAAGACCAAGTATTTCTCCATGGGGTGCTCTCATTCTATTTGTAAGAAAGAAAGATGGGTCACTTCGAATGTGCATAGACTACTGGCAATTAAATAAGATGACCATTAAGAACAAGTACCCACTCCCTAGAATAGATGACTTATTTGATCAATTACAAGGGGAAAGTCACTTCTCCAAGATCGACATTCGGTCCAGCTACCACCAACTATGGGTAAGGGAGTGTGACATTCCCAAAACAGCCTTCCGAACAAGGTATGGTCACTATGAGTTTGTGGTGATGAGTTTTGGGTTGACGAATACACCGGCGGTGTTTATGGACTTGATGAATAGGGTGTTCAAACCTTACCTTGATACTTTTATAGTAGTCTTCATTGATGATATTTTAATTTACTCTCGGGGTGAGGAAGAACATAAAAATCACTTGAGAGTTGTGCTTCAAACATTGAGGGATAAACAATTATTTGCAAAATTTAGTAAGTGTGAATTTTGGTTAAAGGAGGTAGCATTTCTTGGTCACGTAGTGTCCGGTGATGGAATCAAGGTTGATCCTAAGAAAATAGAGGCAGTCAAAAATTGGCCTAGACCATTATCTCCTTCAGACATTAGGAGCTTCTTAGGTCTAGCCGGGGTACTATAGAAGGTTCGTCAAAGGCTTTTCTTCCATTTCATCTCCTATGACAAAATTGACCCAAAAGAAATCCAAATTCATATGGACAGATAAGTGTGAGAAGAGTTTCCAGACCTTAAAAGATCGACTTACCTCTGCTCCTATTTTGACTCTCCCAAAAGGATTAGAAGGGTTTGTAGTTTATTGTGATGCTTCAAAGATTGGTTTAGGTTGTGTCTTAATGTAAAAAGGCAAGGTAATAGCCTATGCTTCTAGGCAATTAAAGGTGCATGAGCGCAACTACCCTACCCATGACCTTGAATTGGCGGCCGTTGTTTTTGCTCTGAAAATTTGGAGGCATTACCTTTATGGGGTTCATGTGGATGTGTATACTGATCATAAGAGTCTTCAATATGTATTCACCCAACAGGACCTTAATCTAAGGCAAAGGAGGTGGCTAGAACTCCTTAAAGACTATGACATGAGTGTGCACTATCATCCGGGTAAAGCCAATGTGGTTGCTGATGCACTTAGTAGAGTGTCTATGGGGAGTATGGCCCATGTGGATTAAAGGAAGAGGGAGTTGGTGAAAGATGTTCACCGATTGGCTAGATTAGGGGTGAAGTTGGGTAGTACTAATGATGGGGGTATGGTTGTTCAAAATAGGTCTGAATCCTCTTTGGTGGTGGATGTTAAAACAAAGCAAGATCTTGACCCAAAGTTTATTGAGTTAAAGAAGTTGGTAAAGGAGTTTGATCTTGATGGAGGCTCATAATTCTAGATACTTCATTCATCCCGGTTCAACGAAAATGTACCGAGACTTAAAAGAGTTGTATTGGTGGGGTGGCATGAAGAAGGACATAGCAAGGTTTGTGTCCGAATGTACAAATTGCCAACAAGTGAAGGCCGAACATCAAAGGCCGGGTGGACTAGCTCAAGACATTGAAATCCCTACTTGGAAGTGGGAAGATGTAAATATGGATTTTGTAGTGGGTTTGCCTCATACCCGTCATGACTCGATTTGGGTAATTATTGATAGAATGACTAAGTCAGCTCACTTCCTACCGATTAAAACTTCCTATAGTGCTGAAGACTATGCTAAGTTGTATATTCGAGAGTTGGTGAGGTTGCATAGTGTGCCATTATCCATTATTTCAGATCGTGGTACCCAATTCACTTCACACTTCTGGAGATCATTTCAAAAAGGCCTTGGTACTAAGGTAAAGTTGAGCACAGCATTCCATCCTCGAATGGATGGGCAAGCCGAAAGGACGATTCAAACACTAGAGGATATGTTAAGGGCTTGTGTGTTGGAGTTTAAAGGGAATTGGGATGATCATATACCTCTCATCGAGTTTGCCTATAATAATAGTTACCACTCAAGTATTGAGATGGCGCCGTTTGAGGCTTTGTATGGGAGACGATGTAGATCACCAGTTGGTTGGTTCGAAGTAGACGAGATGACCTTGTTGGGCCCCGATTTGGTACTTGATGCTTTAAAGAAGGTGAAGATCATTAGAGAAAGGTTGAAGACGGCTCAAAGTCGTCAAAAGTCCTATTCTAACACTAGAAGAAGGAATCTTGAGTTTAATGTGGATTATTGGGTGTATCTGAAGGTTTCACCCATGAAAGGTGTGGTTCGATTTGGCAAGAAATGGAAATTGAGCCCTAGATATGTAGGGCCTTATAGAATCGTGAGACGTGTTGGTAAGGTTGCATATGAGTTGGAATTACCATTGGAAATGGCCATGGTTCATCCGGTGTTTCATGTATCTATGTTGAAAAAATGTGTGGGTGATCCTAGTTCCATTGTACCTATGGGAGTAGTGAATATTGAATAAAACTTGACCTATGAAGAAGTTCTTGTGGAAATTTTGGACCGACAAGTTAAGAGATTGAGGAACAAAGAAGTTGCATCTGTTAAAGTTCTTTGGAGGAATCAATAAATAGAAAGTGCAACATGGGAAGCGGAAGCGGATATGATTAAGAGATACCCTCATCTTTTCCCCTCTACCCAAACCTAAGGTATTAAGTTGCCCTTGCTCAATTACTTGAAATCTTTACATCTCAACTTTTCTTGTCATATGCTTGCAAAATTATAAAATATATTTTAAATGATATTTTAAATTACACTGTTGCATTAATGATAGGTTGTTTGTTAACACTCTACTCTACTCAAGCTAAATCTTTTCTCATTCTAGGACGAATGGTCCCAAGGGGGAGATAATGTAACATCCCCTAAAAACGTTGTATACGATGTTTCAATTTTCGCCTAAACATGATACAACCTCTGTATTGTGGGCATAACCTTTCATAGGAATATCGACATTGAGTGATTCAAATTTCTGAGTAACCACAAGATCATTACCTACAACTTTTATGAAGACCATATTTTAAGATTCGGAGGTTAAGTAGGTCAAATAAATTATTTTTTGTAAGGTAGGATGTTGTGACGGAAATGAGTATTTATAGAAGAAAAATCATATATCACTGTAGGTTTATCCAAATTTATTTATTCATGAACGATATGAAATTAGACTTCCATATCTACAATTCTTATGAAGACACCAAATCCTAATAAGGAATTTATCTTATTCAAACGTAGCTCCCAAAAAGAGTATTCTTTCAAAGATAACTCATTTCACCTACCATAGAAAGATCTAGATACATTTTACATCACTCATGACATAAATTGTCCTTCATTTAACATCATCCATGACATCAATATATTTCACTAAATTTTCAGATTTTTCTTTATAATTATTTTATTTATTGTTAGATCCCTCTTTCCCACCTATAAATACCCACCTTATTTCCTCATTTTATTCATCAAGCTTTATCAAGCAAATCTTCTCTCTATACACTTCTTTACACATTTTCAAATATAATTTTAGTTACTAGTAGTGAAGAAATACTATTCCGGTGATTCATGTACTCCGGGTAGTACACAAAACGTTCCGGCGAGGAGAGAAGCTAGGACTCAAGAGTGTTCATTAAGTCTTTCGGTACCAACTAAAGCTCGGTCTCCAGGTATGTAAGGCTTCAATGAGAGTATTCCTTCCATTATCATGTCTAAATTATTTTGATTATATGATAAATTATATTTATTTTTTTAGCTCTACTCTAAGTTATGTGGGTGTTTATCCATGGGTTCTTTGACCCATGTAGTCCAAAAACTCTTTCAATTAAGTCTTTTGATTTCAAGTAATATTTTCTTATGGTAATTCTTATTTTTACTTAATACTTTGAATCATGGTTAAACTAATGATTATTGGTCTATTTTGATGCAACATAATTTTATATGTATGAATTGATGGTTTACAAGTAATTCCTCTATTTATCTATTTAAAGGTTCTTGAAATTCATGGTGGGTTGTTTAAACCATGATTTTTAATTAATGAATTTTAAAGTATTTATGTATATTTATTTACATACATATTTGCAAGTTGAAGTGATTTGATCCCACCTAGTTTTACTATGTTTCTAATAAAGTTTGACTTGAAAGCTTTGACTCCAAATAAATGTTTATGAAAGCAATATCTATGATCAAAAAGGGAGTCTTATGAAATGAAATAATGATGAAATGATATGAATGATGGATTCTTTATGCAATAACGACAATTCTTGCATATTTGAATTATCAAATGTTTTAATGAGCTATTCTACCAAATATGATGTTTGAATTCTCAAGTTATATGCTATGAATATTTTGAAGTATTAAACTATTCTGTGGGATTGACTTAGCACCGAATGAGGCATTGAGGTGGGATTCGGTAAGGGAATCCTAGTAGCAACCCCTTGTCTCATTAACTATGTGCCAACATAGGAGCCCTTGTAGGCTTAGGCTAATGGATCCATGAAAGCCCTTAAAGTTAAAGTTAAAGAAATGAATGAAGTTGACGGAGTTCTACCTGGCAAGTAGTCTCCCCGGCCAACGTAGGGGGTTATGTTGGATTCCATGTAATAGCTCGCATGGTCTTAAATGTCGGTTATGGTTAATTTCCCACAAAATGAATGTTTTAAAGGATATATATATGATTTATTATGCATACATTAAATTATGTTCCATATTACATAAACTTTTAATGTTTCTCCAATGTTCATGCATCCTTACATACTTAGTATATTCAAAGTACTAACGCATACTCTTTTGCCTACATGATATCACCATGTATGGATCAGTGCTCCTCCTCGTTCTCCTCCACGTGGCTAGTTGATATTCCATTGAAGACTACTTTTGGTGAGTTCCCATGTTCCGAGAATAATACTCCTTTATTTTTCTAGCTTATGATATGTTAAGATATTTTACTATGGCATTTCTTCTATTATGATAGAGGGTGAGCTAGGGACTTGTCTTAGCCCCGTTAAATCTAATAGTTAGAGGTATTGTTGGACATATGTAAGTTGAAGATTTACTATTATGATTTCCGCTTGTTTATTTATCATCATTACCTATGAAAGGCTAAAAGAATGCTAAGAGGCTTGATTGAGGTACTTTCGGGTTCCTCATTCACCATGTCACGTCTAGGCCCTAGGCTTGGGTCGTGACACACGTTATGCTTACAATCTTTATTGAACATAAATTTAGCAGATTGGCAATCAGTTTTAATTAAAAACTTTTGGTTATATAAATCAGTTTGGATTGTTTTACACATTTAACAATAGCTAGAATTTCTTTTCGCAACAGTCGCATAATTTTTCTGACTATTATTCCATTTGCCAGAATAAAATTGAATAATAAATTTTTTTTATCAATAGGAGAATACTGAGTTAAAATACCTCCGTAACCAATATCAAAAGCATATGTTTCAATAGTTTTTTTCAATTTGAATTAGCTAAAGTTAAACATGGTAATTTTTTAACTTTTAATTTAATATTTTTAACAGCAGTAGTATATAAATTGCTTCATGCTTTTAGATCCTTTTTTAGAAGAAATGATAAATTTAGAAGAATTTATACAACTAAATAACTTTTAAGAAGTAGATTCCGACGATACAATATTTATTTTAACTGATACAGATTTTTATTCTTCGTCAGATGAAGACAGTCAAAATGAATAATGAAATAGAAACTGATGTAATAGAAGAAACGATAGAACAAGTTGGAGAATATAAACAAGATATTTTTATTGATAAAAGAAAATTAAAACAAATACAAAAAGAAAAGTTTTCTTTGACTAACTACTTAGGATTTGACGTAAATACACTTGATAGATTCGGATTAAGAATAAGACAACATCATTTATTTTATGGATTAAATATCCAAGAAAGAGCGTTAGAAGTTTCAGTTACTTCTAATAAAATAATGATTCCTTTATTATCCAAAAAAGATATTCAAGATAAATTATAAAAAATAAAAACAGAAATTCGAAATACTCTAGGATGGATACATATAGGAGCAATCCAGATAATAATAAAATCCACATTTAGAGAAGGATTAGATAGCCCAATAGATTTAGCTATTATAGATAATAGGATAATAAACAGGAAAGAAGCCTGCTTAGGAATATTACGAGGAAATTTACAATATGGAAAGATTAAATTTAATGTTTATCCTAGAATTTCATACCATCTTCTAGATAAAGACTTTGATAAAACTTTAAGCTTAGTACAAGATTTTAAAAGAAAAGATTTCTTTCATAAATACAATAGACCCTATTCGATAACATATGTAATATCATATGCTATTTCTAATACACATCATTCTGATTGCTTTGCCATAAAAGAGACAATAGATTATCCCCATCTATTCGAGGAAGTTAGTCAGATACAAATGTCTAGTATAATGCAGATACAAGAAATAGAAGATACGCCGTTAGATTTAGATTTACAATCTAAACCTTTGTACAACCAACAAGATTCCACCTCTCGATTATCCTTTGAGGAGACTCGAGTCATAAATCCTACAGTAATGATAAGAAGAACCCAATCAGAAAGAGCTAGACAACCTATCTTAAAAGCAAAAAATGATAAAATAAAAAACTATAAGATAAAAGGAGAATATTTTAATGGAATACAATTTGTTCCCATTAACATCCTATTAGATACAGGTGCTAGTGGAAATTACATTAGCCTTAGGCTATGTAACCACCTCCAACAATATAAACTAAAAGATAATCATCTTTATACTGATTTTAATGGAAAGAATCATGAAATAACAAACATGATAGAAACTATTTTAAGATTCAAAGATAACACTATACCTATAAGACTATTGGTTAAACCAGAAGGAAATAATGATATGCTAGAAATACTGCTAGGAACCACTTTCCTAGATAGTGTAAAACCATATGATATTCTTGATCATGGTATCAAGATTACTTACGACGATAAGATAATTTTCATATCAAAATGACAAGTCCATATAGTATCTATATACCAATAGGAATAACTTATAAAGATTACAAAGCAGAATATTTTGCTGCCTATATAGATAACGGATCGGAAATATGTTGTTGTAGACCAGAAGTATTCCCCAAAGAATACCATCAAGAATTACCCATTACTAAGGGAAAAGATATATCTAATAATATTGTAACAATGTCTAAAGGCATTGCTCAACCGATCATACTATTAGGATATTTTCTAATAAAATGTCCTCCATTTTATTTTCATAATACCAGACAAGATATTCTATTAGGAAATAACTTTTTAGAAATGTTTCATACTGTTTTATATGATAGAGTTTTATTTCAAATAAAATTCAAAACTCCTTGCCAACATATTATTGTGGTAAAACGATTTAAAACTGCTTACTCCAAAAGATTACCTATTCACTTTAAACCCCGCACAGCCCAGCGTGGTGATATAGGATATCAAGATAAACCGATTTTTCCAAAAAGTACTCCTTTACTTCAATACGATACTGATTGGTACAACCCTCAAACAATAAATAAACAATCTAACAACTTGTTAGAATATCAAATAACTTTTAATAAATTAGAAGAAAGTTTAGACACGATTAAACAAAAGTTAGAACAATGTTTTTCAGAAAATCCTTTAGAATTTTGGGATAAAAATAAGATAGAAGCCAAGTTAGAAATGAAGGATAAAGACAAAGTTATTAGAGTAAAACCAATGAGATATAACCCCAATCACCAAAATGAATTCCAAAAATAGATTAAGGAATTATTAAGTCTTTGGTAAGTTTTTACAAATAGATTTAATATCATTTACTTTTTTAATTAAGACTTCATTAAATTCAAAGCTCTTATCCTTTTTTAATAATTCTTGAAATGGCTTTCTTAGTTCAACCAAATTTTGAATATAATCCGAGGCATAGTTAAGTATCCCTAAAAACCTTTGTACTTGCTTTTTATCGACTAATTTATCTGGGAAAATGGATATTTTTTCAATGATATGGCTTTGTAATTTAATACCATTTCCGTCAATTATCATTCCTAAAAATTCTATCTCATTTTTTAATAAGTTTGCTTTCTTTTTAGAAAGTGCTAATCCATTTTCTAGGCATAAGTTAGTAAATTTATTTAGGTGTATCAAGTGTTCTTCAAGGCTATCGGATAAAACTAAAATATCATCAACGTAGCCAAATATATAGTCATAATATTTAAAGATATTATCCATTTTTCTTTGAAATATCTGTGGTGCATTTTTTAATCCAAATGGCATGACTAACCATTCATATTGCCCTTGCGGGGTAGAGAATGCGGTATAATGAATACTATCTTTATTCATTTTTATTTGTCAAAATCCATTTTTATAATCAAACTTAGAAAATATCTTTTTGTTAGTAGTTCTATTAATTAGGCTTTCTTTATGTGGTAAGAAATATCCATCAAATATAGTATTATCATTTAATTTTTTATAGTTAATTACCATCCTTGGTTTATTTCTTACTATCTCTGCATGGTTTCTAACCATAAAGGCTGGTGAACTATGAGGGGAGTTAGTAGGTCTTATTATTCTAAGACTTAATAATTCCTTAATCTGTTTTTGGAATTCATTTTGGTCATTGGGGTTATATCTCATTGGTTTTACTCTAATAACTTTGTCTTTATCCTTCATTTCTAACTTGGCTTCTATCTTATTTTTATCCCAAAATTCTAAAGGACTTTCTGAAAAACATTGTTCTAACTTTTGTTTAATCATGTCTAAACTTTCTTCTAATTTATTAAAAGTTATTTGATATTCTAACAAGTTGTTAGATTATTTATTTATTGTTTGAGGGTTGTCCCAATCAGTATCGTATTGAAGTAAAGGAGTACTTTTTGGAAAAATCGGTTTATCTTGATATCCTATATCACCACACTGGGCTGTGCGTGGTTTAAAGTGAATAGGTAATCTTTTGGAGTAAGCAATTTTAAATCGTTTTACCACAATAAAATATTGGCAAGGATTTTTGAATTTTATTTGAAATAAAACTCTATCATATAAAACAGTATGAAACATTTCTAAAAAGTTATTTCCTAATAGAATATCTTGTCCGGTATTATGAAAATAAAATAGAGGACATTTTATTAGAATATATCCTAATAGTATGATCGGTTGAGCAATGCCTTTAGACATTGTTATAATATTATTAGATATATCTTTTCCCTTAGTAATGGGTAATTCTTGATGGTATTCTTTGGAGAATACTTCTGGTCTACAACAACATATTTCCGATCCGTTATCTATATAGGCAGCAAAATATTCTGCTTTGTAATCTTTATAAGTTATTCCTATTGGTATATAGATACTATATGGACTTGTCATTTTGATATGAAAATTATCTTATCGTCGTAAGTAATCTTGATACCATGATCAAGAATATCATATGGTTTTACACTATCTAGGAAAGTGGTTCCTAGCAGTATTTCTAGCATATCATTATTTCCTTCTGGTTCAACCAATAGTCTTATAGGTATAGTGTTATCTTTGAATCCTAAAATAGTTTCTATCATGTTTGTTATTTCATGTTTCTTTCCATTAAAATCAGTATAAAGATGATTATCTTTTAGTTTATATTGTTGGAGGTGGTTACATAGCCTAAGGCTAATGTAATTTCCACTAGCACCTGTATCTAATAGGATGTTAATGGGAACAAATTGTATTCCATTAAAATATTCTCCTTTTATCTTATAGCTTTTTATTTCATCATTTTTTGCTTCTAAGATAGGTTGTCTAGCTCTTTTTGATTGGGTTCTTCTTATCATTACTGTAGGATTTATGACTCGAGTCTCCTCAAAGGATAATCGAGAGGTGGAATCTTGTTGGTTGTACAAAGGTTTAGATTGTAAATCTAAATCTAACGACATATCTTCTATTTCTTGTATTTGCGTTATACTAGGCATTTGTATCTTTCTAACTTCCTCGAATAGATGGGGATAATCTATTGTCTCTTTTATGGCAAAGCAATCAAAATGATGTGTATTAGAAATAGCATATGATATTACATATGTTATCGAATAGGGTCTATTGTATTTATGAAAGAAATCTTTTCTTTTAAAATCTTGTACTAAGCTTAAAGTTTTATCAAAGTCTTTATCTAGAAGATGGTATGAAATTCTAGGATAAACATTAAATTTAATCTTTCCATATTGTAAATTTCCTTGTAGTATTCCTAAGCAGGCTTCTTTCCTGTTTATTATCCTATTATCTATAATAGCTAAATCTATTGGGGTATCTAATCCTTCTCTAAATGTGGATTTTATTATTATCTGGATTGCTCCTATATGTATCCATCCTAGAGTATTTCGAATTTTTGTTTTTATTTTTCGTAATTTATCTTTAATATCTTTTTTGGATAATAAAGGAATCATTATTTTATTAGAAGTAACTGAAATTTCTAACGCTCTTTCTTGGATATTTAATCCATAAAATAAATGATGTTGTCTTTTCCTTAATCCGAATCTATCAAGTATATTTACGTCAAATCCTGAGTAGTTAGTCAAAGAAAACTTTTCTTTTTGTATTTGTTTTAATTTTCTTTTATCAATAAAAATATCTTGTTTATATTCTCCAACTTGTTCTATCGTTTCTTCTATTACATCAGTTTCTATTTCATTATTCAGTTTGACTGTCTTCATCTGACGAAGAATAATAATCTGTATCAGTTAAAATAAATATTGTATCGTCGAAATCTACTTCTTCAAAGTTATTTAGTTGTATAAATTCTTCTAAATTTATCATTTCTTCTATATATCTTCATCGATTTCTATTTTCTTGTTATTATTAGCAAATTTCTTTGGACATCTATTGGCATAGTGTCCTGTATTTTTGCAGTAGTAACATCTACATTCTTTTGGTTTTTTTCTTTTATTATTCCTTTTGTAAAAAGGTTTTTGATATTGTGTATATCCTTTCTTTTTGTAATATCTAGCCTTTCTCTTTTTAAAATATTTTTTCTTAAAGAGTTTCTTTTTCTTATATTTTCTTTTAATCTTTTTGTAATAATAGGGACTTTCACATCCAATCATTATAGGCATTTTAGGATTATCACAACATAGGCTTACTTTCTTTCTTAATCCTTTTGTTGCTTTAGCTAATATGGCATCTGCACACCATGTACTAAGACTATCTTTTAAATGAGTTATTCTTTTTCCTAAAGTATCGACTGTTCCTTATAAGTATCTATTAACTTTTTACCCCAAGGGTCTGGTATCTTAGTAAAAAACATCGGTAAATGCATTTCTGTATTTTTACCTCTGTTGTAAACATAGTAATAATAATCTTGAAAGACACAAATATATTTATCTATTTCACACATATCACATAATTGTAATCTTAACAAAGCAATTTCGTATTTTTTAATCGTTGCAGAGTCTTTTAAAATATTACCTTCTCCGGCAAATTCTAATCTTATAGCTTCAGTAGCTCTTGTAATTAAATTGGCAATATTATCATCGGCACCAAAAATATCATTTCGTGTGGCTTCATTTAAGTTTTGCCAAAATCTTGACACACTATTTAATAGACTTCGTTCTATAAAATGTTTAGTGGTGCCATAATCCATTTTGTTTACTGTTACTGCTATCCTTAAAGAAGTTTTCCATTTATCTATAGCTTCCTCTGTATTATTAATACAATCTAAATCTAAATATATTCCAAACGGATTAATCGCTTCAGTTTTCATTGATCCTACTGGAGTGTGACTATCTTTTGTTCTTATTGAAGCATTTATTCCTGCATAAGCTCTAGAGGGTTTATTAAAACTTGTTTGGCTGGTTTCAGCCTGAGTAGGGAGCTCAATAATATTGGGATTAAAATTTACTTCTAGTTTGACTGTATCCATTTTTAAGTTTATCATATCGCCTTCATTTTTTAACTGGGTTCCTTTTATATTTATTATAAGGCTATCTATTTCTGAATTTTCAGAATCGGAGTTTACCATTTTAGATTATTTCCTCCGTACCCTTCTGTTTGCTTCATGCTTTTAGATCCTTTTTTAATCTATCATATGGAATTGCAGTATCTGTAGCCAAGTCTTTTACAAAAGGAGAAATATAATTTAGACTACCTAAAAATCTTTGTAACTGTGTTTTGTTAGTTAAAATATCAGGAAATTTAGAAGCAAATTCAATATTCCTGTTAATCGGGCTAATCTTACCTTTTTTAATATTATGACCTAAAAATCTAATATTTGTCTGAAAAATAAATATTTTTGGTTTAGAAATAACTAACCCATTTTGAATCACAATTTTCTGAAATAATTCAAGATGTTTAAAACGTGATTCAATATTTTAAGAGAATACCAAAATATCATCAATATAAACAATAATGAAATTGGTATATGGTATAAAAATATTATTCATAATTTTCTAAAATTCTGAAGGTGCATTTTTTAAACCAAATGACATAACATTCCATTCAAATTGACCCATAGGCACATTAAAAGAAGTTTTATACTTATCTGTTTCAGAAATGTGAATTTGCCAGTAACTAGATTTTAAATCAAATTTAGAGAAAATAATAGCATCATGCAGCCTATCTAATAAAAAAAAATTATTCGGAATAGGATATCTAATCAATTTTAAAACGGTTTATAATTAATGACTAATCTAGGTACACCTCTTTCTTGTTCAGCATGCTTATTTACATAGAAAACAGTACAATACCATGTAGAACTAGAATATCTAATCAAATTCTTTTTCAATAAATTATCAATTTCAGTTTTGCACAATTCTAAATAATCAGCATTCATTTGACAAGGTCTGGCCTTTGTCGAAATATTTAATTCATTAAAGGAATCTTCATATGGTAAAGTAACAACATGTTTTTTCCTATTCCAAAAAGCACTAGGATGATCACCACAAATATTAAGAATAAACTGATTTTTTAATAAATCTATTTTTTCTTGCAATTTAGGATTTTTTAAAATAACATCTATTTCCATCAGACTAATTTCTTGATTAATAAAATCTATCTGTTGGTTTTTTAAAATCAATTTATCAACAATCTGATTAATAGTCTTAGTAAATGGTCTAGTAATAAAATTCAATTGGAAATCTTTATTTTTATAAGTACCAATTATTTTATTATTATCCCACCATTTCAAGGGAAAGATAGCATTCATAAACGGCACACCTAAAATAATAGGACAAGAAATATCCTCAAAAATCATAAAATTTTGAGGCAAACAAACACCATTGTTACACAAAAATGCTTCAGGCAGTTTATATCTCAATTTTATTTTACTACCATTAGCAGATCTTAAACAGTGAGTAGTTTTATGAAAATATCTAGAAGGAATAATTCTTCTTGCACACAATTAACATCAGCACCACTATCAAATAAAACAATAAATTCTTTCCTAAAATTATAATCTATCTGAAGAGTAATATTAGTATAAAAAATTTGTGAAGTGATAATACTAAGTTTTTGTAAAAATTCATTGTTATCATCAAGTCGAATATTTTTCAAAAAGGTTGCATCCTTATTTTCTAAATTAGTTTCTATCAAAATTTCTTTATTTTTTTCATCAGGTGTATTAGCCTGTAAAAGTAAATCAAAAGTTCATGCATCCTCTAAACTAGAAATTCTTTTATTATAACTTTTGTTTTGATTTTTTAACTGAATAATCTCTTCTTTTAGAATACTAATTTCGTGTTGTAAATCAGAAGTAGTAATTTCCTTAGAAATAAAATTTCTTTGATTCAAAATCTGTTTCAAATCAGACATAGAATAATAAGCAGGTTGTCTAATAATATCAGTAGATCGTTCTTCTAGCTTAGTATTACTAGAACCTTCTTCAAAGATAGTATCAAAAATATTATTTCTTAAATCTTTATCTTTAACA
>NC_077242.1:31105096-31117596 GCF_947179165.1 Solanum dulcamara
GGCGAATATTAATTTTAAAGCGTCATGTTTAAAATTTTTGTCAAACATATATTTTACCGATTGAGCGTCTGTTTGAATCAAGAATCTTTGATTATATAAATCATCTTGAAATTTTAAAACACATTTGACTATGCATAGCATTTCATGGGCTACTGTTGCATATTTGCGTTGGGCCTCAGTCCATTTACCTGAATGGAATCTTATAAGGTATTCTTGTTTATCGTTAGGATTGATTTGTTTAAGGATTCCTCCAAACCCAATATTAGAAGCATCTGTTTCAATAATTTTTGGCCAAATTGGATTAGCCAATGTTAAACATGGTAAGGATTTTACTCGTTGTTTAACAGTTTTTACAAGTTCTGTTAGACTATCAGTCCAAGGGAGTTTATGATTCTTTTTTAACCTTTCATATAAAGGTGATAAGTCTCGAGATAAGTTTTTATAAAATGGAGAAATATAATTTAAGCTTCCCAAAAATCTTTGGAGCATAGTTCTATCCGTGATTATATTAGGGAATTTTGAAGCAAAATCAATTGATCGTTGAATAGGAGTGATTTTACCTTGACAAATATTGTGTCTAAGGAATTTGATTTCTGTTTGAAATAGACTCATTTTGGGTTGTGATATAACCAACCCATTCTGTATTACAATTCTTTTGAATATATCAAGATGTTTAATATGAGTTTCAAATATTTTTGAGTAGACTAAAATATCATCAATATAAACAATGATAAAATCCAAATAAGGATTAAAAATATCATTCATTATTTTTTGGAATTCAGATGGGGCATTTTTAAACCCAAAAGGCATTACATTCCATTCATATTGTCCAAAAGGAACATTAAAAGCAGTTCTATAAGTATGCTCTTTAAAAATATGTATTTGCTAATATCCTGATTTTAAATCAAATTTTGAGAAAATATTAGCATCATATAATCTAGACAATAAATCTCTTTTGTTTGGAATAGGATATCTAATCCATTTTAAATATTTGTTTAATGGTTTGTAATTTATTACTAACCTGGGCATTCTTCGTTCTTTTTCTGCAGCATTATTAACATAAAAGGCAGTACAGGACCATGGTGATTTGGAGGGTTTTATCAGACCCTTTTGTAGGAGATGATCAATTTCCTTTTTACAAAATTCCACTAATTCACTATTCATTTGACAGGGACGAGATTTAGTGGGAATATCATCTTCACTGAAATTGTCTTCATATGGAAGAGTGACAATATGCTTTTTTCTATTTCAAAAAGCACTAGGATGATCAGCACAAACATCAATTGCTAATTGTTTAGAAATTATTTTAATTTTTTCTTGCACTTTGGTGGATTTTAATGTATCCAGAATATTTAAACTATAAATATCTAATTGTAAAGAATCCATATGCTTTTGTTTCATATCAATTAAAGTATTAATATCTCTAGTTACTGGTTCGGTTATAAATGAAAAGGAAATATCCTTATTTTTATAACTAGCTGTGAATCCTTTGGAATCTACTTTGGAAAAAGGATATATAGTGTTAATGAAAGGAGTTCCAAGTATAATTGGAGGATGCATATGATCTTTAACTAATAAGAAGAAATGAGGAATACAGACTTTATTCTGATAAATATATGTGTTGGATAATTTATATTTTATATTTAAAGCATGACCGGATGCAGATTTTACCGCATAAGTTATTTTTTCAAAATATCGAGAAGAAATCAATCCTTCTTGAATACAACTAACATCTTCTCCACTATCAATCATAGCTGTGTTAGTAATAGTGAACTCATTGTTAATTAGAATGGTACATTTAATATACCATCTATGTGCAGTTACAATCTGTAACATTCCTAAAAATGAATCAGGTTTAGGAGTTTCAATAATTTCTTCTATGTCTTCTTCGTTATTAAGAATACCTTTTCCTTTATTAGTGGAAGGTGGTGATTCTATATGATCCAGGTTTTCTAATTGGAAAATCCGATGATTATGAACAAGTTGACTTTGTTTAAGAAATTTAATTTCTTATTTAAGTTTTTCAACTTCAATTTTTAAATCATCTAAAGAGGTATCTCTTATAGTAGTGTTAGTCTTTGTATCAAGACGAGCTAAAACTTCTGTTAAGGAGTATGGTTTTGAATCAATATCAATTTTTGATTTAGTTCTATTAGACTAGGAGCTTGTTGCCGAAGCCAAGTTAATAATTTTGCTCCTAGTCTCTTCATCTAAGATTTCTTTCAGAAGTTCAATCACATTATCAGAAGTGATAGTATGCATATTCAAATCTTGAAATTGAGACTGCAGTTTATAAAACTCATCTGTTTTGTAAGAACAATTATTACTTGTGTAATTTATGCCGAATTTAGGAGAAGTTTCATTCTCATTATCAGAAAAATCAATAAGAGAAATTTCACTTTCTGATTCTTCAGCACTTGATTCGGTCTCAGAGTAATAGTCAGATTCTGAACCCGAAGTGTATAATAAACCATAAACTTTATCATGAATATCTTCAGTAAGATTTAAGCTTTAAGCTTTTGTAATTTACAATTTGGAGCAATATGCCCATATTGACCACATTCATAGCATTTTATTTTGTTAAGATCTCTCTTAGAGTGGTTTTTTGTAAATCTATTAGATTTACGGTGAGTTTTCCTTTCTTCACGTTTTTCTTTACTTCGACGATATTTATAGGGCTTATCTTCCCTTGAACGATGATGTTTTTTAAAATTTTTACCTAATTTTTGAGAAGGTCCTACAACGGCAAATTGAGTACAAAAATCTCCTAATTGGGACTTTTCTGATTTACTTTTTGCCTTTAATTGCTGAGCTAATTTAAGCTCATTGCACAAATTTAATCCTTCTTGGGTGCAGTGTCAATTAACTGGCCATAAGTAAAAACATCATATGGGATAGCAGTATTGTTTCCTCGTAGAGTTTTTCGAACTCTTTCTGCAAATAAGGGAGGAAGACCATCTATGAATTTAGTTTTCCAATGGATACTATATGCTTTCTGGCAAGTCCATTACTCTACTTAAAAAGGTGTCTTTATACCACCTAAATTCTCCTAAATGTCTACACCATAGTCCATTCAGAAGAGTTCTAAGAGTTTCATTTTGGTTGATAAATCTACCATTAAAATGTTCTAATATGGTTAGAACTAAAGTATAAACCGCATCCTATTGAATATTTTCGACTGGTCTTTGAGATGTTCCTTCTTTAGAGACGACGACCTCTGTTGTTACTTCTCTTTTTATTGAAGAAGTGATAGTTGAACGAGCTTCATTTGTTAGGAAATTATCCCACCAGCCTCTTAATTGGCCTGTAAATCCTGCCACTATCATTTTACAGGTGGTATGGTCATCATTATGATTTATAGATTTACAAATGGTGGCATACATAAACATTCTGTGTAAAAGAATGGAGACTTGTCTATCAGTTAAGCTGTCAACATTCCATTCATAGATTTGATCACCACTATAAGATATGTTGGTTTGGATCCAATCTCTTTCTTCTATAAGGACATCTTGAGGGGTAGGGCGAGAATAATAATAAGTTAACATAGAAGGTTTAGTAGCATATCTGCTACCAGATTTGAATTTAGAATTCATTTTAGTACCTTTGGATTTAAAGGGCTTAAGTTTAGAAATATCATCTTCTATTAAAGAGTTGGCTATCATGCCAATAGGTTTAGCATTTAAATTTGCTAATATCTTTTCAAGAAGTGTTTCTAAATCAGTTAATGACTTAGATTTGAAATTTTTTACCTCTATAGGTCGTTGGATATGAGTAGGAGTCTGACGAATGACCTTGTTCTCCGAAGTGGAGGCTATATTAGAAGATTGGTTTTTATTTAATACCTTTACTAGCGAGATTAATTTCTCAAGTTTGGTATCAAGAGAACTAATGTGTTCACCAATGACTTTGACATAAAGACTCAAATAATTATTTTGAGCAATCAAATTATTGATTTCCTTTATGCTAATTTTTGTAACATCATTTTTAATAAAATTTTGAAAAGCTGAAAAAGTAAGACCTGTATTATTAGGTAAAATAAAAGGGTTTTGAGGCGGATAAATGGCCTTAATAATATTACCAGTGCTATCTTTGAAAGTTCTTTGTTCTAGAACTTTGATATATAATGGTAAATAAGTGGTTATAAACCATGGAACAAAATATATAATTTTATTATGGAGTGCACAAAATTCATAGAATTCTTGTGAAATACTATGTAAATCATTTTGACTATAAGTCTCAAAAAACCAAGTTTTAAACTTGTTCCATTTATTTTGGTAAAATTGTTTTTGAATATGTTGTCTTGCCAGGGATCCTGGACTAAAATCTATTTGTTGTTACTATTATTATTATTATTATTATTATTATTATTATTATTATTATTATTATTATTATTATTATTATTATTATTATTACTATTACTATTATTATTATTATTATTATTATTACTATTATTATTATTATATTATTATTATTATTATTATTATATTATTATTATTATTACTATTATTATTATTACTATTATTACTATTACTATTATTATTACTATTATTATTATTATTATTATTATTATTACTATTACTGTTATTATTATTATTATTATTATTATTATTATTATTATTACTATTACTATTACTATTATTATTATTATTATTATTATTACTATTACTATTATTATTATTATTACTATTACTATTATTATTATTATTATTACTATTACTATTATTATTATTATTATTACTATTATTATTATTATTACTATTATTATTATTATTATATTATTATTATTATTATTATTTTATGCATATAGGCATGATTCAAATTGCTTTTAAACCATTAACCTTTAAAGGGTTACTAGAAACTTTTCTAGCCTCACTAAGGGATGCTAGAAATCTAAATTTTAGACAATCTTTAATGGGTTCTATTGAATCAACGATAGCATATGGCCAAGTTTATTTCAATACTCAACCTAACCTACAATTATCATTGTCGGATGTTAATATTTTAGATGCCTTAACATTAAATATTAAAACATATGGTTATAACTATGTTTCAGGTTCTGAGTTAATATGTTTGTCTTATAGAATTTATTTCAAACTGTTATCTACTTTGAATCCTAGATGTAAATTATATGATATATCTAATCAGACTATATTAGTTGAAACTAATTTTACTAAATCTAAAGTCACTACTAGAAGACCTATTCGATGGGAATAAATTAATTTCTCAATCACATGGACTTTAGAATCAGTTATAGCACCTAATCAAGTTACCAATAACTTTACCAACAATGAATATTCTCATATAACTCAAAATCCAGATGGAAAAATATGCATCCAGTTTTCTGATAATAAAACTCATATGTATAACCGATGATCATTTTCCGGCTATAGATCTTTGCCTGAGATTCAGTATATTTCTCCTATTTCTTCTAAAACTCCTGTATATGGTCCAGCTCGTAATAGAGCTTTATCTTTACATACTCTAAGTGATACTTTGAGTGAAAAACAGGTTGAAAAAGTAAAAATTAATCCTATCACTAATATAGTACAGGCCACTGATAAATTATCTGATCTAGATCCAACTGCATCAGAAATGGATTTTGACCCTAATGAGGGTATTGATAGAAATAAACTCTGAATTATGTTGACACACCAAATAGATTTTAGTCCAGGATCTCTGGCACGTCAACATATTCAGAAAGAATTTCATCAAAGTAAATGGAACAAGTTTAAAACTTGGTTTTTTGAGACTTATAGTCAAGATGATTTACATAATATTTCTCAAGAATTCTATGAATTTTATGCACTGCATGATAAAATTATGTATTTTGTCCCATGGTTTATAACCACCTATTTACCATTATATGTCAAAGTTCTCGAACAAAAAACTTTTAAGGATAGCACTGATAATATTATTAAGGCTATCTATCCGCCTCAAAATCCTTTTATCCTGCCTAATAATACAGGCCTCACCTTTTCAGCTTTTCAAAATTTTGTTGAAAATGATGTCGTAAAAATTAGCATAAAAGAAATTAATAATTTGATTGCTCAAAATAATTATTTAAGTCTTTATGTTAAGGTCATTGGTGAACACATTAGTTCTCTTGATGCTAAACTTGAGCAATTAATCTTGCTAGTAAAAATATTAAATAGAAACCAACCTTCTGATATAGCCTCTACATCGAAAAACAAGGTCATTTTTCAGACTCCTACTCATATTCAGCGTCCTATAGAGGTAAAGGATTTCAAATCTAAGTCATTAACCGATTTAGAAGCACTTCTTGAAAAAAATTTAGCAAACTTACATGCTAAACCTATTGGCATAATAGCCAACCCTCCAATTGAGGATGATATTTCTGAACTTAAGCCATTTAAATCCAAAGGTAATAAAATGAATTCTAAGTTCAAATCCGGTAGCAGCTATGCTACTAAACCTTTTATGCTAACCTATTATTATCCTCGCCCTACTCCTCAAGATGTTCTCATAGAGGAAAGAGATTGGATCCAAACCAACATATCTTATAGTGGTGATCAAATTTATGAATGGAATATTGATGGCTTAACTGATAGATAGGTCTCCATTCTTTTACATCGAATGCTTATGTACGCCACTATTTGTAAATCTACAAATCACAATAATGACCATACCACTTGTAAAATGATAGTGGCAGGATTTACAGGCCAATTAAGAGGCTGGTGGGATAATTTTTTAACAAATGAAGCTCGTACAACTATCACTTTTTCAATAAAAAGAGAAGTAACAACAGAGGCTGTCATCTCTGAAGAAGGAACATCTCAAAGACCATTCGAAAATGTTTGACAAGATGTTGTTTATACTTTAGTTCTAACCATATTAGAACACTTTAATGGTAGATTTACCAACCAAAATGAAACTCTTAGAACACTTCTAAATGGACTTCGTTGTAGACATTTAGGTGAATTTAGATGGTATAAAGACACCTTTTTAAGTCGAGTAATGGACTTACCCGAAAGTAATAATATTCATTGGAAGACTAAGTTCATAGATGGCCTTCCTCCCTTATTTGCAGAAAGAGTTCGAAAAACTCTACGAGGAACTCACTCTGCTATTCCTTATGATATCTTCACTTATGGCCAGTTAATTGGCACTTGCACTCAAGAAGGATTAAATCTATGCAATGAGCTTAAACTAGCTCAGCAATTAAAGACAAAAAGCAAAACAAAGAAGTCTCAATTAGGAGATTTTTGTACTCAATTTGCTGTTGCAGGTCCTTCTCATAAATCGGGCAAAAAATCGAAAAACTATCATCGTTCTAGGGAAGATAGACCCTATAAATATCGCCGGAGTAAAGAAAAACGTGAGGCAAGAAGAACTCACCGTAAATCTACTAGATTTATAAAAAAATATTCTAAGAGAGATCTTAGCAAAGTAAAATTCTATGAGTGTGGCCAATATGTGCATATTGCTCCAAATTTTAAATTACAAAAACTAAAAAGCTTAAATATTGATGAAGATATTCATGATAAAGTTTATGATTTATTATATACTTCGGGTTCAGAATCTGATTATTCCTCTAAGACCGAATCAAGTATTGAAGAATCTGAAAGTGAAATTGCTCTTATTGATTTTTCTGATAATGAGAATGAAGCTCCTCCTAGATGTGGTATTAATTGCACAGGTAATAATTGTTCTTGCAAAACTGATGAGTTTTATAAACTACAGTCTCAATTTCAAGATTTGAATATGTATACTATCACTTCTGATAATGTAATTGAACTTCTAAAAGAAATTTCTGATGAAGAAACTAGGAGCAAAATCATTAATATGGCTTCGGCAACTAGCTTTCAGTCTAATAAAACAAAAACAAAAAATGATATTGATTCAAAACCATACTCTTTAACAGAAGTTTTGGCTCGTCTTGATACAAATACTAATACTACTATAAGAGATACTTCATTAGATGATTTAAAATATGAAGTTGAAAAACTTAAACAAGAGATTAAATCTCTCAAACAAAGTCAAATTATTTATAATCATCGGATTTCTCAATTAAAAAACCTTGAGCAACAAGAATCACCATCTCCTACTGATAAAGGAAAAGGTATTGTAGATGAAAATGAAAAAAACGAAAAAATTATAGAAACTCCTAAAGATAATTCATTCTTAGGAATGTTACTGATTGTAACTGCGCATAGATGGTATATTAAATGTACCATTTTAATTAATAATGAGTTTACTATTACTAACACAATTATGATTGACAGTGGAGCAGATGTTAGTTGCATTCAAGAAGGCTTAATCCCTTCTAGATATTTTGAAACAACAACACACGCAGTTAAATCTGCATCTGGTCATGCTTTAAATATAAAGTATAAACTGTCTAATACATATATTTGTCAGAATAAAGTCTGTATTCCTCATTGTTTCTTATTAGTAAAAGATCAAATGCACCCTCCAATTATTCTTGGAACTCCTTTTATTAATACTATATATCTTTTTTCTAAATTTTTTTTGAAGGATTCACTGCTAGCTATAATAATAAGGATATTTCCTTTACATTTATAACTGAACCAGTAACTCGAAACATTAATGCTTTAATTGAAATGAAACAGAAGCATGTTAATTCTTTACAACTAGAAATTTACAGTTTAAATATTCTAGATACATTGAAACCTACTAAGGTACAAGAAAAGATTAGATTAATCTCTAAATAATTAGCAATTGATGTTTGTGTTGATCATCCTAGTGCTTTCTGGAATAGAAAAAAGAATATTGTCACTCTTCCATATGAAGATAATTTCAGTGAAGATAATATTCCCACTAAATTTCGTCCCTGTCAGATGAATAGTGAGTTAGTAGAATTTTGTAAAAACGAAATTGATAGCCTTTTTACAAAAAGGATTGATTAAACCCTCTAAATCACCATGGTCTTGTGCTGCCTTCTATGTTAATAATGCTGCAGAAAAAGAATGTGGTATGCCTAGGTTAGTAATAAATTACAGATCTTGCTTGAAACTATATCCTCAATCTTGTAGTTAGCAAGATTAAAATCAAAATAGAAGAAAATTTTATTTAGTTCATGGCTGTATGGAGCTTTTACCTGAGCAAAGGATCTGTCAGATATTCCGATACATACTATTATTAACTTGGCAACTAGCAATTCTAACAGTGTGAAAATATGCCCCTTTTTCCTTTAACGGGGACTTACACCACCACTGCTTGCTAGGCTGAGTTAACATAGTAGTGCCGGAAGCGACTGTACCACCATCTCAGAACCAAGTCATGGAACTATGATAAATTCTTCTTATAAGTTGATTGAGTCTAAGTCTTTCATATTACATATCTCATATAACTTTAGATATCTGGCATAGATATGAAGGTTCTTATCCAGCGATAGTCACGACTATGAATAAAAAAAGACAATAATTAAAGTAGAAAGTAAAGAACTTACCTTGCCTCGGAGGCTATTCCAAACTGCAAATCTTTATTAATATCTTACAGTAGATTATGCTTACAAGAGAGAAGGGAGAGAGGATAGTAGTAGAGAGAGAAGGGGAGTAAACAAACTCTGCCTAAGAAGTGAAATGAAATGCCCTTTATATAGGAGGGCTAAGAAGACACACAAAAAGAAAGGTAGTCTTCATATGGGTCCCTTATGTAGGTTTCTAAAACAGTATATTTACTGTGTACATACAGTATTTCTACTGGGGTCACAAATATAATTTGTATCCATTTGAAATTGGTGGGGATATATCCTCGCATGGCCCGCCATCTTTTCAATCTCTTGATAGTCTTTAGTGGCCGTCTCATTCTACTTTTCCTTTTCCTTTTACAGTTGTACGAAGGAATTCTTCCTTATGTTGTAGAGATTCAAGAAATTCTTCTACCTTCTCCAGTTCACTTTCTGATAATATAGGTCGAGTCCCATCAGATTGAGCATAAGTGATATCATCGCTTGCGTCACTTTTCATGGAAGTGTCTAATTTATCATATTGTGTTAGGGTCTGAAGTAAATTTCTTTTGACTTCTTCTAAATAATCATTGATTAGTTCAGTTTTATCACCTTGCTGAACTGAAATTCTTCGAGCAATATGTTTGACTGAATTGTCAGCCACCAAGTTCTTTTGAGGATGCTCAGTATATTCTTGGAGTTTTGCTTTAATAGTATCAATGAATTCTTGACCATAAGGTTATTTAGTTTTAGGATCATTTCTTGTTAATTTATCCCATAAATTATTATAATACACACGATAAAGACATGGTATTTTTTCTTCTGGGGTATATCCCACTTCTGGAAGCCATTTATGGATCCATGGTATAGAAAACTCAATAAAGAAATACATCTGATCGATTTTATAGAGATTGCTTACATGATCAGATAAGTATAATTCTGTTAAAATGGAGAAATTTTTGTCCATTCTTTATAGAAGTTAAGATAGATATGCGGTAAAATCTTTACCGTGGGACCGTGGAATGTCCACCATCTTATGAACCAGTTTGGAATTGGTCCTTCAAAAATCTTCGAACAAACCTTTATGAACCAGGTGTGTTTATGTTTATCATTGTTGTAATAGAAAACTTTGTGAAAAGCTTGGATATAATCCCAATAAGTAAGATTGATGTTCATGTTATTAACACAAACATATAGTTCATTCATTATGGAGATTCCCCACTCTTCAACAGATATAATCTGTCTGATAATGACTTTTGAGAAGTTATACACGTTCTCTTCTGTGGTAAAATATTGGAAGTCAGCACTTTCTATTTTGATCAAGATTGTTTCATAATATGTTCGAGTTTTGTATGACTCTCCTGGGAAATATAATCCCCGCACTAAGTATCGTTGGAAAATCTTCCAGGGTTCATCTTGCCTCTGAATATCTGAATTTTCTAAAAGAAATATTATTTCTTTTGTGGGTACTTCTTCATAATTCTTGTTTTCATCGATTTCTTTTGTTATTGTAGCAAAAGTATCTTTTTGCTTTTTTGACTCCAAATATGCTTTCAGTTGTCCATATAATGGACTTTCTTCTGGAATATCTTCCAGATTGATTGAAGAAATATCTTCTTTCTGAGTTGATGAAGAGGTTTCACCGACTTTAGAGTTTATCAAACTCTTGTTACCCATTCTTAGAACAGGAAAATTGCTAGATGATGATGATGAGCCATACGATGGCCTTTGTGTAGGGGCCGATCTTCCCCTGCCTCTACCTCTAGTAGTATTTTTGCTTCTGATTATAGACCATGGTGGGTCTGCCATATCTGCAAATATAAACTATTAATGATATTCAAAGAAATCATCTGTATCAAGATAGTAGGGACCTTCATCGTCCTCATAGGAATGAATAAAGAAATGAAATGATTCCATTTTTTCTTTAATAATATTTTCTATGATTTTATCCAGAATCTTGGTTTGAATATCTTCTCCTAAAGGGATAGCCTTTAAGATTGTTATAAGGGTTTTATCTTCAAAGAAAGCTGCGAAGTAATGCATGATTAATTTGTCAAGTATTCTCTAGATAAAAAATCTGGTAAAGAATTATCAATTCCCTTTTTATACTGAATATCAAAGTCGAATGGGGCTAACTGAGCCTGCCACCTAGCAAATATTAATTTTGAAGCATCATGCTTAAAATCTTTATCAAACATGTATTTTACCGATTAGGCGTCTGTTTTAATCAAGAATCTTTGATTATATAAATCATCCTGAAATTTTAAAATACATTTAACTATACATAATATTTCATGGGCCACTGTTGCATATTTGCGTTGGGTCTCGGTCCATTTACCTGAATGGAATCTTATAAGATATTCATGCTTATCGTTGGGATTTACTTGTTTAAGTATCCCTCCATAACCAATATTAGAAGCATCCGTTTCAATAATTTTTGGCCAAGCAGGGTTAGCTAGTGTTAAATAAGGTAAGGATTTTACCCGCTGTTTAACTGATTTAACAAGTTCTGTTAGGTTATCAATCCAAGGGAGTTTATGATTCTTTTTTAATCTTTCATATAAAGGTGATAAATCTCTGGATAGATTTTTATAAAAGGGAGAGATATAATTCAAACTTCCCAAAAATCTTTGAAGCATAGTTCTATCCGTGATTATATCGGAAAATTTTAAAGCAAAATCAATTGACCGTTGAATAGGAGTGATTTTACCTTAACAAATATTATGTCCAAGAAATCTAACTTCTGTTTGAAATAGACTCATTTTAGGTTTAGATATAACCAAACTGTTTTGTATCATAATTTTTTTAAAGATATCAAGATATTTTATATGAATCTCAAATGTTTTTGAGTAGACTAAAATATCATCAATATAAACAATGATAAATCCAGATAATGATTAAAAATATCATTCATTATTTTCTGGAATCCATTATTATTATTATTATTATTATTATTATTACTACTACTACTACTACTACTACTATTATTATTATTATTATTATTATTATTATTATTATTATTATTATTATTGTTATTATTGTTATTATTATTGTTATCATTGTTGTTGTT